>NC_137232.1:13915360-13942860 GCF_949987685.1 Ammodytes marinus | reverse complement strand
AGAGAGAGAGAAAGTGAGTGAGTGAGTGAAAGAAAGTGTGAGTTTGTGTGTGCGAGTGTGTGTGTTTGTGTGTTTAACAAGCAAGATGTGGGATACACCTATACATACAGTACATTATATATTTCTCTCTGATCTTAGGGAAAGAAAGCATGCTATTTTTTTCTAGATACATATCAAATGTATTTCCCTTTTTCATCTGGATTTGTGTTTGAATAACAAAAGACTGTTAAACCCTCCGTTATGATATTTGATCCTACGCATGACGTGATTGGGTGTGAAGGCAAACAGGACTTGTGCGGACCTGTAAACCTGTGAAATTCGATACTTTGCTTGTGGCAGAATTCCAGTTCCTGTAATTTAAGCCAAGCGTGAAGGATGTGTCTGCACTCTTTACCTATATACACACACACACACACACACACACACACACACACACACACACAACGTGCCTTTTCTTACTGTACACAGTTGAAAATGTTAGTAATAATGGATTGGATTTATATAGCGCTTTTCTAGGCACTCAAAGCACTTCACAGGGTCCCAGAATAGTAGAATCTTAACTAATATAATGGCATTTACAGACAGTAATAAGATATCATTTAATTTAATTCTATTTTCAATATACACACTAGGCTAACCAAAATAGTATAACTTTAATTAATATATAGTTAGCTAAAAATGGGTTCACTTAATACTAAACATATGCATATAAAAGTGCTCAAGGCTGCAGGTATAAAAAGTAAAAACAGTAAAAATATTTTTGAATGGACTTGCTCTGGCCATACCAAAACCCTCTACATAGTCTCCCATTGTGAAACCATATCCTACATATGTTTTTTCAGTTAGTGAATATGTTCATGGAAGTAATTACAAGGGAAATCATCACTCAAACAGGGCCGGCCCGTAGGCAAAGACAAGAAAACAATTGGTGTGGTTTTATGTTACACGCTGCCCGGTAAAGGCCTTTTGTAGGTCAAATGAATGGTCTACTTATAGCCTTTTCTGGTGCACAGAAATACATCTTGAAGTTATCAGCGATCTTGTTGAGTTAGCTTTGAAAATGGAATATGAGAAGCTATGAATAAACATTTCCAGGCAGCGTTATATAGTAAAGGCTTGAGGAGTGATTGATTAACCGTTCAAAACAATATTCTCATTTTTGATGAAAGGAATAATATTGTTACATAGCTGTGCAAGTACATCTATTGATGCTTCTGGACACATCTTCAGTGATGATTCCTGCAATCATCGGGTGTTTCGGGTCTTTCAACATCATACACCCTCCTCCAGGTGACCCAGCTGAGGTTGATCAGACCCCAGCTTGTGTCCAGATGGCTAACTAGCTACTTCTGCCCCCATGACTCTCCCCTCTTGAGCCAAAGCCATCTTGAGGCTTTCTCTGCCGCTTCGGTGGTGTTGCGGATGGTTCTTCTCTTCCTCAGTCCTACGATGCCCAGCATACTAAAGGCTCTGGACAGTGACCGTGCTGCAAAGCCCCTGCTTCCAACCTCTATTGGGAGACACCTTGCTCTCCATCCAGCTTGCAGACAACTGCTGACAAGTCCATCGTACTTGGTTAGCTTCCTTTCAAAGGCCTCTTCCAAGCGGTCTTCCCAAGGGACTGTGAGCTCCAACAGAAGCACTTGCTTGGTGGATTCGGACAGGAGAACAATGTCTGGCATCAAGTTGGTGGTCACTATGTGGTTGGGGAACTTCAGTTGCTTCTCAAGGTCAACCAACAGCTGCCAGTCCCTTGCAGAGGCCAGGACACCTGCAGATGTTTTTGCAGCGGTGCTTGGCTATTCCCCGGCTCTGATGAAGACGATGGGTTGCTTGGGGAGGCGGGAGCGCTTGGCCCACTCGACACCTGCCCTGATGGCTTCAGCAATGACCTTCAGCACCTGGTCATGTCTCCATCGGTACCGTCCCTCTCCAAGTGCCTTGGAACAGCTGCTCAGAATGTGCTCCAGGGTTCCACGCTTTGAGCACAGCGGGCATGCTGGTGTTTCTGCAATACCCCACATATGCAGGTTAGATGGGCTGGGAAGCACATCATACACTGCCTGTATGAGGAACTTGCCTCATACTTGTCCATACAGTGCGATGTTACTTAGGCTCCTTGGTAGACCAAGCCTCTCCAAGGTCTCAACTGTCGAAATCGGCACTTCGTAGACGAGAAGTGGCCACAGGATCCTTGGTAGAATACTGGTACAGCCACGCTTTGAATTTACCTGGCAGGCCAGACCGGTCCACTGATATCAGCCAGCCATCCAACTCAGTACATGTTGATTGGATGGACGCCGCATCCCTCAAGGTGCTGTCAAACACCTTGCCCAAGCTCTTAAGAGGCTTCTCTGTAATGGTTGGGAATGTTGCACCTGCAACGCTGAATCGGAACTTGTCATCCACCTTTCCTCTCCTCAGCACCATTGATCTGGACTTGGCAGGCTTGAAACGCATCCGCGCCCACGCCATCAGCTTTTCGAGTCCCTGCAGAATCCATCGGCAGCCTGGGACTGACTCTGTAGTGACTGTGAGGTCATCCATAAACGCCCTGATTGGTGGCTGGCTTTGAGCTGATTTCATCTTAGGCCCTCTGCACTCTGATTCAGCAGACTTTGTGAGCATATTCATGGCCAGAGAGAAAAGTATCAGTGATAATCCCGATCTCCATCTTGTGCCAGCTTGATGTCACTGCTCCTGAAGAGGCCCTCATCCTGAAGTTGCTGTAGTAGTCAGCGATGAGGTCGCTGATCCTGCTGGAGACATGATGTTTTGTCAACGTGAGCTGCACCAGCTTGTGTGGTATTGAGCCATAAGCATTTGCCAGGTCGAGCCACAAGACTGACAGATTGCCCTTGTTCTCTCTTGCCTCTCTAATTAGCTGTGTTACCACACCAGTGTGCCCCAGACATCCTGGCATTCCTGCGATTCCACCCTTCTGGACCGATGTGTCAATGAAGTTGTTCTTTCCAAGGAAGGTGCACAGCCGGTTGGAAACAGCGCTGAAAAAGATCTTGGCTTCGACACACAACAGGGAGATGATGCGGAACTGATCTATCTGCCTGGAGTTCTCCTCCTTTGGAATCCAAACCCCCTCGGCAACTCTCCACTGTGCTGGAATCCTGCCCCTCCTCCAGATGACTCGCAGGATCTTCAACAGGCGCTGCAGGAGTTTGGGACAGTTTTTGTACCCTTTATATGAAGTGCCGCTTGGTCCTGGAGCAGAGCTTCCACGCGCTTTCCTGACGACCTCCTGCACTTCCTTCAGCTGCAGCTCTGACATATCGAACTCCACACTCGGCTCAGGGGGATTTATCAGGGTGCGGCACTCTCCCAACTCCTGCTCTCTTGCTGGGTCGCTGTAAGTGTGCTGAAGATGGTGGTCTATCTCCTCCTGTGAGCACGATAGATAGCATCTATCTATCTTTTGTTCCGTAAGTGAAAATAAACACATCTTAATCAATAAAACCAAAATTAAGACCAAACTTTGCTTAAATTAATGAATTAATTAATTTAGTAAGTAGCTGTGTAATAAGCGGGTTAATGTGAAGAGAACTTAATGTGTGCGTGTAATGTGTATGTGAGTGAATGGGAACAGTTTTTATAGATTGAAGAGATTCAAGATTCAAGATTGGTTTATTTGTCAAATGCACAACAATTACAGCAGTAGTCATTGGCAACGTACACAGTGCAGATAACAAGTGTAGAGATTCAAAGCAGAATTTCAAAATAAAGTTAAATTAAATGTAGAAAAAGTAGAATATTGTACATGGAAATACAAAATAAAAGTTATAATAACTGTAGTGAAATAGGATACAGTGGGGGTAATTTGTCACACGGGTTGGTTGTCACAATCATTATATCTCGGAACCAGAAGGCACTGTCTGTGAAATGTTGGTATGTAAATATCCAGAATTGGGATCAGAGGTCACCTACATAGTCTTCCTTGGAGTTAGACTGCTGAATTTGAGGTGAGACGACTGTTTGTGTTTTTCATGTCAAATTGAAAATATTTAGCTCCTCAGTATTTTTCTTCTTGGCTTTTACACAATGGGTTTATAACAAAACACTTGTTACCCATACAAAGTGTGAAGGGTATAGTTTAGATTGTGGTTAGCAAGCTAATTAGTTGTCAGATGGTTGTTGGCCTTGATGCTAGCAAGAAATTCAAGTTGAGGTTGGTCGTCATATTTTTTGGGGGGTTGGTTGTCACATGTTATCTCAAGGCTGCAGCCAGAAAAGGAACCCAATAACGAAATAAATTGTCAAGCTGTATCCTCACTGACACCCCAGAGAAGGAAAGAATAGAGCAGGAAAAGGCAGCTAGCATGCAAAAGAAAAAAGGGCAACAAAATCAAAACAACCCAGTGCATCCCAAAGCTACATTAGACCAGCTGCCAAGGCTACATTAAGTTATGTAGGCCTATTTGTCAACTTGACAATGCAATTAAACTTTCAAATTTAGTTATACTTTCTTGCCTTCTTTTTAAGATTATTCCCATTAAGATTACATTGTGACAAACAACCCTATAGTGTTTGACAACCGACCCCTTGATGGGGTTGGTTGTCACAATGTGTAAGGGTGTCTTTGATGATTAATTTCTTCTTTATTACAATAAGATAGAAAAAGTGAGGGGTACACATTTCAAGCCAACACCTTAAGCTTCAATTTAATGTAGGAATGACTATTGAAAGATGTTTAGGTGATAAGCAATTCTCACTAGAGTAAAAAGTGTGCCTACTTACCCCGTTCTCCCCTACATGTAACAGAATAATATGAAATTTGATTATGATAGACTGCAAAATTTCGGTGTATGTGAAAATGCAATGACAAGTACTGCATTAATGCATTCAGAATCTTACAAGTTTGTCTCTGATATTATGTGCCTCCACAATTATGACACACAATTTGCACCAATGGCTTTTCTAAATGTAAAACTATATATATAAAAAAAAGCAGTCGGCTACAATACAGTCCACAATTGTTTTTATCTCTAGCGGGTAAGTGGCATTCAAATACTAGCGCCCATACAGTTGAAAACAACATTTTGTTCATAGCACATCTATGGCTCTTCATGTTGTCAACATTGAATGGAGAATTGTCGCATTAGAAGGCTAATATCAAGGGTAAAAGCGCTGTATATTCAATTTGAATAATTCAGGCGCCTTAAACTGTAATTACACACACACACACACACACACACACACACACACACACACCAACCATCCTGCATAGTGTGGGGTATAAATGGTGATGCATGTTGAAATTCCCACATGAGGCGCATTTTTTTCGACTGTATTTTACAGGGTGAAAAACACTAGATATGGTGTTTTTATCACCATGGAGATGGAATATTTATTGATCCATCCGTGCATTCAGTTATCTTTGAGGAGTGGAGAAGTCACATTATTTTTCTGTTTCACCCTGTATTAACGGTGGAGTCGTGGTTGTCTTTGAAAATACCTTAACAAATACGGAATTTTTTCATACTGTATATCAATGCATTCATAATCTTACTGGTTTTTCTCTAATATTATGTGGTTACTCAAAATGACACACATAATTTGCAGCATTGGTTGTCTTGAATGTTAAGATAGAAAAAAAAATAGTCAGCTACAATCTACATTACAGTGCTAAATTGTTTTTATCTGTCACATTGGGTATGCGTTCAAATACTAGCGCCCACACAGCTGAAAACAACATTTCTTTCACAGCACATAGACGGCTCTTTATGTTGTCAAAATGAATGCTGAATAGTCGTTTCAGAAGGCGTTCTACTATCAAGGGTAAAAACAATGTATTTTCAATTTTAATAATTCAGGCGCCTTAAACTGTAAACAAACACTCACACTCACACACACGGACGCATGTACACACACACACACAAACACACACACACACACACACACACACACACACACACACACACACACACACACACACACACACACACACACACACACACACACACACACACACACACACACACACACACACACACCCTGCATGGTGATGCATGTTGAAATTCAAAACAGTTTTTCATAATCACATTTTTTTCAGCACACACACTGTACGGACAGGTAGCAAATCATGAGGAGATATTCACTGATTTTGATAGCAAGCGTTCTCCAGAATCACTGACTCCACCTTTTTTAACTGCGTACAAATTAGAGCAGCAGTGAAATGAAAGGCCCTGACCAGCAAAGACCAACCATATCTATTCTCTTTGTTTGCCAAACGAAGTCATAATGAGACGAGATTCCCTCGGCTCAGAAGACTTCTCCAGTTTCATTTTTATTTATCAATCATTCATAAGGTCGCAGAGATAAGACCAAGGTCAGCCAGGCTCGCTGTCAGAGGGGTTACCATTAATACCACTACACTCATCTGTCTCTCACACACACGCACGCAGGCACACACGCACATACGCACACTCATCTGTCTCTCACCAACTGTGCTGCATAGTGATGGGCTAGGCAGAATATTAATCTGACACAGTCACATATAAAACATAATCACTTTGTTGGTTGTAGGCACAGCAGAGATTTTCAAAAGCACAGAAGTGTGTGTGTGTGTGTGTGTGTGTGTGTGTGTGTTTGTGTGTGTGTGTAAATGTGTGTTAGTTTTGTGTGTGTGTGTGTGTGTGTGTGTGTGTTAGTTTTGTGTGTATGTGTGTGTGTGTGTGTGTGTGTGTTCATATGAGTGTGTGTGTATGTGTGTGTGTGTGAGAGAGAGAAGAATAGAGAAATTGTGAACATATTGACAATGTTAACATCTTTGAAATAGACAGCGGCCTTCAGCAGATATCTTCAATGCTTTGGGGAAATTGTTTGAGTAAAAGTAGCGAGGCCTTGCCCACAATGGAGGCCTCCTCACCTCGCAAAACTATATTCAACTCTTTGATACAGTCCCTTTCTTTGTGTCGAACTTGTGTCGCCAAATGGAAAAACTTCGATATAACACAGAAAAATCTCAACAAGAAATTCCTTCCTGGGCGCTCCAGTGGCGTAGTGGATAGAGCGAGTATCATATTGGCTCCGGCCTTCGTTGCAGTGGTCGCGGGTTCAAATCCGACCTGTGGACCTTTACTGCAGGTCATCCTCCCTCTCTTTCTCTCTCTCTCTCTCTCTCTCTCTCTCTCTCTCTCTCTGTCTCCCCATTTCAACTCTGTACTGTCTAATAAAGCTTGAAAATGCCAAAAAAAAAAATCTTTAAAAACAAACAAACAAACAATTCCTTAGACCAACCCACATCCTAAAAAAACCTTCTAACTATGTCATTTGGGGAGTTATAGTTGCATGTAAACTGGTATGTAATCAAAGGGTGACGTAAACTAGTTACATGCCTGCTTACAGAGCCTAGGCTGTGTATTAACACTGGATTTGTTTTCACAGCCATACACACAGTATGGACAGGCAACAGATCATGAGGAGATGTTCACTGATTTTGAGAAAAAGTGATTTTGACATCAAGCGTTCTCCAGAATCACTGACTACACCTTTAGAGCGTCTTCTCTGAAAAAAATATATGCACATGTACTCTGGATTAATACAGAAAAAATAAGGATAAAACACTTTGTAGATGCTTCAAAATTGTTTTCTAATCGAAACGTTGACACACACACACACACACACTCGCACACACACACACACACACTCGCACACACACACACACACACACACACACACACACACACACACACACACACACACACACACACACACACACACACACACACACACACACACACACATTTAAAGCAGTTTTTATGGTTGTGATTTTACCAGATAATTTCCTGTGGTTGTTCTACTGTAATGCTAATGCTCAAAGCCACTAGATAAACAGATCAAGTGACTGTCCTGTTTACTCTGATTGTCAAGGCTCTGTGCTCATTCTGAATTCAGACTGCGTTGCCTTGAGCATATCTTGTTTTTGCATGAATAGTCACGGTTATTTTGTGTGTGTGTGTGTGTGTGTGTGTGTGTGTGTGTGTGTGTGTGTGTGTACGTAGCATATTTCAAATCCAAACACAGGTGATTTTTTAACATTTTATTGAGGCAAAAATTCACTGAGGAAAATCGTCAGTTCATTTTACATAATGCAATCTTTGCTGCTCTCGTGAGATTAATACGCGAGTAATTGCATATTTTTAAATGTATGCAGACACACTACCGTCTGTTCAGGCTGGCTGTCTTTCTCACACACACACACACACACACACACACACACACACACACACACACACACACACACACACACACACACACACACACTGTCTGTCACATGGAAAGTCGACTTCCTGCCGCGGAAGGTTAAAACCTGTCAAGATGTGTGCCAGGCCAACTGTCCCCCAGTCTGTGCTCTAATATGGCCACTGGGCTGTCACTGCTATATTTACATTACTCTAGCTTTCAGTTTCACAGTAAAATCCTTCCTGAAAAACTACTATATGCCACACACACATGTTTCAATCTGGATATTCTTATTTAGACCGTGTTTGCAAATATTTTTTTTATGGCTAAACTTGCAAAGCAACTAAATATGATTACGTTTTGTTTGAAATAGTTATATACAATTTTCAGGGCTAAAAATTATTAAAGTAGCTATGAGAAACGTTCAGCTGTTGTTGATTCTAGCGCCCCCTTTGGACCAAAGCAGTATTGTCTTAACGACACCAGCGCCTGCCGTCCTAATTATCTTTGCTAGCGCATTGTTTAGGAATTGAGTGAAAGAGAGATGGCAGGATGCATGGCCATGAGGTAATGTATTTAATCACTGAAACAACGTACAAGGATTTTAGTTTCACATGAGCTTAAGCCATAGTTGGGTCCAGGCTTAAGTGAAATCCTAGTGTTAACGCTCCAGTAAGAATGACCCTCAGACACACGTACTTATAACATAATGATATTATGCAAATCAGTTTCTATTATGCTGTCGAAATGAAGACACAGCAGAATGTGAAAGGAGGACAGGATTGGAGCAAAATGCAGAGATTGGGAAAGTGGGCACACACACACACATGAACACACACACACACACACATGAACACACACACACACACACACACACACACACACACACACACACACACACACACACACACACACACACACACCACACTTAATGATAGGATCTTAAGGCGAAACACTGCAGGTGAATAGGGTACATTTTTTGCCCGTTGATTACTTATGCATACACATCTTTTTAGAGAACATCCATCTACTGTAGATGTTGGATTATGCCAGAGTTCAAATCTTTATTTCATTTTTTTACAATATATTAGTGTCCACATTTTTGGAATACAGCCTTTATAAATCAAAATTACTATGTATGGAGGTCATAAAAAATCTCAAAATTGACCAGTGCTTGAAAAAACATTTATTTAGTTATTTATTATTCTTTCGGACAATTCCACACAATACACAATTATCTCTTTCACATCATACATCATACTTTGTGTTGTCCAAAGGGTGACGGAAGAAGCCAAAGGCTTATCAGGTCCCGCCCCCATTTTCATCAGATTCAGATTCAGATACACAGATACACATTTACTGTTACAGAAAAATAAAAAACTCAATTTTGTTGTTGTTTTTTTTGTTTTTGTTTTTGATGATATTTAAAAAAAAATTGATAAGCAGCTGCAGTCCAATACACAGTCAATTTCCATTCTCATTATTCATTGACACATCTGCAAAAGTATTCAAACTCATACAAGTCTGTCTGCTGACCTCTATTATTCGTTACAATAATGTTATGATAGTGACATTCACCTTGTGCTCAGCTTATTAGTAAGCCCAATGTGCTCATCTTTCAGTCTGTAATTTTCCATAATTTTTGAGACATAATTTTTTTTGAAATTGCGCAAACTGCAAGTCCCTGTGACATCTTCATCAAGTTCATTCCATAATTTAATACCCTTCACAGAAATCGAAAATGATTTAAGTGTGGGCCGTATATTTTTCTCAGTGAATTTTCTTTTTCTTCTTAAATCATGCGAAACTCCTCTTTCTTCAAACATTACTTGTAAACTGACAGGAAGGCTTTTTTTAAGCCTTGTAAGTCATTTGTACAGTGTGGTAATTTACCACGTCACGTAATTTGAGAATTCTACCTTCAATAAAGAAGTTATTAGTGTGTGCCCTGTAATTGGCTTGGTATATTATTCTTATTGCCTTTTTTTGAAGAATCTCCAAGGGGTGCAATTTACCTTTGTAAGTGTTTCCCACACCTCGGCACAGTAATGCAGATGTGGGGAAACTAAACTCCAGTATAATACAAGTAAGGCCTTTTGATTGAAAAAATGTTGTGCTTTCCAAAGTATAGCAATACTCCTGGCTATTTTGCCCCCAAGATGGCTAACTTGTGGTTTCCAACTTAACTTATCATCAATTATTACCCCTAGGACTTTGTGTTGCTTGACCCTTTCAATATCTATCCCATTTACCTGGATTTTCACAGAAACATCTGCTGCTCTCCTACCAAACATCATAAATTTATTTTTTTCTAAATTTAGTGATAACTTATTTCGGTTTAACCACCCATGTAACTTAGTCAATTCAATGTTTACAATCTCAACCATATTATTCAGATCTTTCCCTGAATAGAAGATGTTCGTGTCGTCAGCAAATAAAATGAACTTTAAGACCTTCGAAACTTTACATATATCATTTATGTAAAGCAGGAATAACCCCTGAGGGACCCCACAAACAATATCTAAGCATGTCGATGTGATCTCCCCTAATTTCACATATTGTTTCCTGTCCTGTAAATAACTTCTGACCCAGTCCCGTGCTATATTCATTCATTCATTCATTTTTATTTTGGTTTTTGTGTCCTGCACTCAAAGTGCCCAACCCTCATGGGTTTATAGGACACCATCACATACTACATTACAATCAAAATACAGAATATTGTACAGCTGGGTCTCTGAACAACATACTTCTTCTTCTCTCCCAGGCTTTACAGAGAAAGGTTGCAACATAAAAGGTTCCCTTTTTAAAACACAACTCAAGTTTTTCATAGTCGTCGAACCAAAAGAAATCAGCATAAATGGAAGACATCGTAGTAAACAATACATCCCTCAAATCATCATAAACTGGGCAATAAAACATAAAATGAATCTCATTCTCAATCTCCCTGAGGTCACACATCAAACAGAGCCTGTCTGCCTCTGGAGTATCATTGAACCTACCAGTCTCCAGCGCTAGTGGTAGTGTTCCTGAGCGTAACTGTGCACACAACGATCTTTTGCCTTTACTTAAATTATAATTTACATAGGGTTCTAAGCTGTAACTATCTTTTATTAAACAATATGTTCTTAATTTTGGTTTGTCCCATATGTTAACTGACCATTTATCTTTGAACCTATGAAACATGGCGCTCCTTGTGTCTTGAATGTTGCAAAGTAATCTATTCTGGAAAACATAAGATAAATTGTGTGTATAAAACAAAGATTTTAGCTCCTTTGCCCAGGGATGACATTGAGACACATCCCATAAAAAAGTCTTCTTAGTGAGCCTCTGATCAGACATCTTCACAAACCTATTCCAGAGTCTAAGCATTTCACATTTATGTCTGATGTTGGGTGGTACCCATCCCATATCTCCACACACAGCCAGAACTGATGTCCGTTTATGGACTCCCAAGAAAGAGCGAATCGCTCTATAATGCACCATATTTGAACCCGATTGTTCAGGGAAGCCCCACACACCAGAAGCATAATCTGACACAGGGCATACACATGAGTTGTACAATTGTGTATAGACGTGGAACCCTAAGTTATTGCACCCTTTAACCTTGTTTAGTACAGATCCCAGTGCTCTACCTGCTGACTGCGCCAGGACATTAACGCCATCTTTAAATGTCATGTGCTCATCCAATGTTAAACCGAGATATTTGTACTGATCAGTGTATGTCAAAGCAATTGGACCCAGAGAAAAAGAAAAAGAACTTCTCTTCTGGGGCTTTTGTCTAAAATGTACTATTTGAGATTTATCCTGGTTTACCACTACTCTCCATTTCCAGCACCATTCTGCAACAATGTTCAACATAATCTGTAAATCTTCTTCACAATCAGCAAGCAAGACTATATCATCAGCATATAATAAAATATTAATGATTTGGTCATCAACTTTCACTCCCACTGACGTGGCTTTAATCAAAATTGCTAAATCGTTAACAAAAACAGAGAACAATGTTGGGGACAATACATCTCCTTGCTTTACACCAAACTGTTGGGGAAACCATCCAGTTGTATATGTATTAACTTGAACACAAGCAGCAGGTGCTTGATACAGAGACTTTATGGCAAGATAAAATGTTCCGTTAACTCCTGCTTTTAACAGCTTATATAAAAGCATTTCCCTGTTGATCCAATCAAACGCCTTCTTGAAATCAATAAAACAAACAAAAGTAGATCTATTCATTTTAGTTCTTGAACGAAGGATAGAAGAGATTACATAAATGTGGTCAATACATGATCTGCCCTTTCTAAATCCATTTTGTTCATCCACAAGTACTCCAGTCCTTTCAAGATGGTCTACAAGTCTACCATTCAGAATAGACGAGTATAATTTATACACACAACTAATAAGACTTATACCCCTATAATTAAGTGGAATTTTAGGATCATTTTTTGAGGATTTAGGGATTGGTTTGATAAAGGACTTATGCCACCTATACCTCTAATGCCATAATTCTCAAGCTTATTGAGAAGGATGTCGTGATTTATAGTGTCGAAAGCTTTTCTGAGGTCTATAAAAATTCCTATAGAGTACAATTTGTGATCTATAGCATTACTAATAATTTCTACCGATTCAGCCAAGGCCAGCGCAGTGGAATGATTCTTTCTAAACACACCATGCCTTACAACCCAATTTAACAAGAGAATGAGGCTATTATGCCAATTCAGTCACCTCTTTACATGGATGTCCTATTTGGTGCCTGGCCCTTTAATTCTCTGTATAAATAGTTAATACAAATCTTCACGATTGGCAAACAGTATAGATCATGAAGACAAAGGTTGAAAAATCCATTCTCCGATCCTTAATTACATTTTTCCTCTACTACGAACATTCACTCGTATATTTATTTCTCATTCTTTGCTCTGTGGGCTAGTCCGTTTGGTCAGTTTAATAAACCATGGTCTATCCTTGACCTATACACGAACACCAAAGCACTGAATAAATTCCCTCTGAAATATTTTTGCAAAAAAAAAATGATTAGAAAAACTATGTGCTCGCCTCTTTTTCATGTTTAATTTGCCTTTTAGCTCTCTGAAGAGTTATGTAATGCATTTGGCATAAAGAGCACACACACACACACACACACACACACACACACACACACACACACACACACACACACATGCACATGGATTGGTTACACACACACACACACACACACACACATGCACATGGTTACACACACACGCACATGGTTACATACACATACACACACATGGTTACACACATACTATAACACACACACACACACACACATCCACACACTGTAACAAACACACACTCACACACACACACACACACCAACACACTTATAATAATTCCCTGATTCCCGTAGACAAGTGTGTAATGTAGTATTTTGCCATCTCTGCTGATCAGAGGGGATTTCAATGTTAAAAGGTTTGTAGCACTTAATATGAACATCTTGATAAATACTAACTCAACTTGTGAGTACTTTCCTCTATCAAGGGAGCCATGACACACACACACACACACACACACACACACACACACACACACACACACACACACACACACACTCTCTCCCTGCGGCCTATCAGTCCAGATGCTCAATGTCTAGTCTGGTAATTTGTGGATGTAGAAACAGCCAGCTGACAAGTTGTCAGATTTTAAAAAGCTGTATTTAAAGGAATATAGCTAAAGTGGATAGTGTCGAAAATGGGCTGAATTACATTTGTACAAAATGCTATTGGAGGAAATGATTATAGGCCAATTATTTGTACTAGAGGGTATTTGTTGATTTACATTCTGCCAACATGCACTTATAGATCTTGAAATGAATGTTGCTTAAAACGTCTTAACCTTCCTCCTGTGTTAACTTTCTGCTACCATCCATGGTGTTAGCGGGTCGGTTTCGACCCGTGTCTGAAATCAGCTGTAAAAAACACTAAAAACAATTATCTATCATCCTTTTTGTTTCTCATCTCTTGGTTACCTTGTTAGGCTTCCTTATCCATGAAAATATTGTTTTTAATATTTTTGGTGTAGGCGGCTGGGCCTTTTTTTTGTCAGTATGCGCCTCAATTTCAGTTTAAAAAATGGTAAAATGAACCTCAAGAGGATCATATAACTAAATATTTTGTTGTTGTGTTACCTGATTATTACTGAGGGGTATGAGAACACATTTCTTAACAAAATTTGTTTTATTTATTTTTTCATATTAATATTATTGACCTTTTTAACATTTATGGTGTTACCGGTCAATTACGACCCATACATATTTATTTCAGAAAAGAGCAAAAAAACTTTTATTTCAGCATTATACAAACACACAATGAAAACCAGAACAAGTCACAACACAAAATATAGATTTGTAAGGTCAAATAAACAACAACCAATCAACAAATCAAACTAATCGAAATCAATTACTAGCTCCAAAACTAGTAAAAAGAAACAGAGTAAAAGTCTCTGTGTGCATGTGTATGTGTGTGTGTACAGATGTGTGACAAAAAGCAACACTTTTAGTGTTCTTTGCAGAGATATTTCTTGCAGGTAAAGCACGATCCGTTTATCTTTCTGTCCTTAGTGCTTCGGCAGACCTGACACCTCTTATTTTTAGAATCAGGTGGCCATTTTCACCAAAAACATGATCCAGAACTTGGCTCACTGTATATCTCCTCATTTTTGAATACTGCAAATAGGAGATGTGCACTCTGCAAGTCACTAACTCTATACTGAATTGACTTCACATGTCTGGATATGCCCTTCTGTTTGTTTCGCTTTTATGCAGGTATAAGGGCAAACAAAGTCAAAATGAGAACCCCCCCAGAGCTCACATGATTGGGAGAGGAGCTGACTGTCATTGTGTTGGCTGACAGTGCACTTAAGATTTCAGTTTTGGCTCTAGTTATTGTTTTTTACATCTTATTCTATAACCGGGTCGAAAACGACCCTAACACCACCAGTGTTATAATTTCCACCAGAGCATTTTATAATTAAGTGAAACATTTTTAATTTTTTTAATTTTGTTGAAATAGAGGTTCCTGACAAAGTCAAGAAATTTTGAAGCAATAAACAAAATGTAAGTGGTTCTTTTATGCATTTGAAAACCAAAACGGGTCGGTGGCGACCCTAACACGAGATGCAACTGTGGCTCAGGTGGTAGAGCGGGTCGGCCAATGATCGAAGGGTTGGCGGTTCGATTCCCGCCCTGCCAGTTGTGTCATGGTTGTTGTGTCCTTGGGCAAGACACTTCACCCACCTTGCCTCGTGTGAATGTCGATAGTTAGCCTGCTGCTATCGGTGTATGAATGTGTGTGTGAATGGCAACGTGGGAATGGGAAAAGGTCTCCCTTGCAAAAGAGTCTCCGGTCTCAGTGGGATATACCTGTAGAAATAAAGGTAAAAAAATAAAAATAATAATAAAATGCTTATAGTGACGTTTGTGTCACATGTCAGTCATGTAACATATTGAGCACATTTACATTATTTTATTTAGCTGACGCTTTTATCCAAAACGACTTCCATTAAGTGCATTCAACCAAGAAGGTGCAAACTCAGATCAACAAGAATATCGTAAGTACTCTAGCTTCAAATAAACCAAACTACAAAGTGACACACGTACAGTAAGTGCTACATGGAGATGTAACAAGTGCAACATTTATTATTATTATTCTTTTAAGTAAGTAAGCTTTATTTATATAGCGCCCTTCACAGACCAGGGTCACAAGGCGCTTCACAATACACATTTTATACATACACTCAAACACCGATGGCAGTAGCTGCCATGCAAGGCGCTGTCTGAACCATCTGGAGCAATTTGGGGTTCAGTGTCTTGCCCAGGGACACTTCGACATGTGGGTAGGCGGGGAATCAAACCTCCAACCCTGTACTCCAGAGGCAAACTCCCTACCCACTTCGCCACTGCCGTTTACATGACCACTAATGCAAAGGTTATATTTATGATATTTTATATTTATATTTTATATTTATAGATTTCTGGAGTGAAAAGATTATTCATGTTAATAGCTCTAAACCGATATGCGGCATTCAGATAAAAGCCGAATATCAGATGATGATAACTCAGATAAATATGGTTAGCTAGTTTTGTGTCTAAAATATCTTTCTTCGATGCAATCATACATTTCATCTGGTTTCTTACGTTCTTTTACATACTGTCTATATTGGGTATTTATATAATATTTAGGAGTACTGGTGAAATGCTTCTGTTGGAAGATCAAGAAGAAGTACTATAGAATAAATAACTAAATACATCTTCACCTCATCACTTGATATTGTGGAAAGACTTGAGGCAGTGGTGGATGATGCCATCTTTAGTAACTAGCTTCTTGCCTTGAAGGCCACCGTAGCTTCTGTAAATTCTCCCAAAAGGGACGCGTTAGCAAGGGAGCGTTGCAATCTAGTATCTCATCACTAGATGCCGCCAAAATACATCTTTATTACACACTGCACCTTTAAACGGACTAAACTAACTAAACATACTAACATGATTTAGATAGGTAATACATAACACAGGCTTTCTTCCATTAATATTTTGCCTATAGTGTGAGATTATTTGTGTTCGTCTGAGGTGGATTTAAAACGTCTTAAATCAGAACATTTATTATTCCAGCTGTCGGGACTGAGGGGGGAGGAGGGTGGGGGCGTCTGTCTCCAGCCAAATGTTTTCTCAGCTGCTCTCTGGGCATTGCACACACACACACACACACACACACACTGCAACTCTCACACTCACACACCTACGCACAGACAGGGAGACAGACACACTCACTCACTCACTCACTCACTCACACACACACACACACACACACACACACACACACACACACACTCACACTCACACTCACACACTCACACTCACACTCACACACACACTCACACACTCACACTCACACTCACACACACACACACACACACACACACACACACACACACACACACACACACACACCTCCCCAGACAGACATGAAGCAGGCCCTACACCCCCTCTGGCAGGACCGGCCCGCGCCTTTCATTCATGGGAAACACACTTGGATTCAGGAGGTTTATTAAACAGGTTTCAAGGATGTTGTATTTTTGCTGTAACCTCACAACTGACAGTTTGTTTGGCCATAGGCAACTTATCTATGAAAGTGTGAGCTTTTTACACCTTTTATCTACTTTTTCAGGACCACTGCAGGTAAATAGGGAAATATATTTAACTTATAGATATCATCATGAAACTTTGCCAGTTGATTACTGACATTAAAATAAGTATTTCTCATATTACAATTTTTTCAGAAATGTTTGTATAATTATAGAAATTTGGCAATATATGACTCATTGTATGTAAATGTATATATATCCTTGAAAGCTAGATGTTGGATAAGGCCAGAGTTAATCTCTTTATTTAATTTAAAACAACTACAACATAATCAGTTCAAAGATTTAAATTAATATATGTTGGATAGTTTTTTTTCATTTTATAAATCAAAGTGTGAGGGAATTTTGGGTCTTTAGTTGTAATATTAATGGTGAAGATTAATAGGTCATATTTGCCTATCTTGTGTGTCTGTTTCACAGACTCTACGTCAGCCTTGGAGCCTGTTAGGAGACACTTAGGTCACTTATATAGATAAAGTCTCATCTCCTTCTACTCCAGAATGTTATGGTTTACTGTGTTCAGCTCTGAACCAAAACATTGGTACGCTTGGTGCCCGAGCCGGGGAGGTGTTAGAGATAGCGCGAGGTTAATACACAGCTCTCAGCATGTGTCTGGCAGAATTGAAGTGCAAGTCACAAGAGTTGCATTCCGTTTCTCCTTGGCCAAGTCTGTAATAAATATTGCTTCATAATTCATCCATGTCTTCTGAAATATTCTTCCACCTGAGTTGACCTCCAAACTTCCTTCACACTAAGGACTGGTCTAAAAAAATATTTTCTGCATATTTTTAAGACAAAAATATATCATAAATAAGACAATTAACAACATATGAAGAAATCCCTCTGTTATAACATTCATAATAGTGCTTAAGCTTACTACCATTCATTGATGTAAGTGCTTTAGAAGCTGAAATTCTACACTACGGGACTTATCTAAGGAATGACTTCTCTAGCAAAAGCGCTTTTGTATTGGATATAGTACAGTATATCCTCCTTTAAGCTGTAAATTAAATTGGCATTACCCTGTTATCAATAGCAGACTAGCCTTACCTCTTGTGTATTTCTCCCTTTCTCCGAGTGCCAGAATTATGCTTTCATTATATTTTCTATGAAAGAGATATTTTGGATCTCTTTAAAAAAATAAAATAAAATAAATCTCCCATGTAGGGGAGAACGGGTTAATCTGAGCCACTTTTTACATCTGCTCCCCTCTAAGCGAGCTAAAATGATTTATCACTCAAATTAACACATTTCCCATTAATTCACGATGTTTCCTAGAAATGGGCATTAGCAGAATTTTTTCAAGAAAAAGGGCAGTGAAAATATGATTGTTTTAAAAAAAAGTTGTCATGTGGCTCACTTTACCCTAGCTGTGGGGTAAACTGAGACAGACCAGAAAAATCAAGGGGGTAAACTGATCCACTTAATTTGTTCACTCTGAAACTACCATAACAACACATATTGTAACAGTTAGAATCCTGAAAGCTAGCCACACATTCCAGAACTAATGTTGGACTCGTAAAATAATGATGGGGTTTGGTCAATTAAGCAAAGCTAATTTTCTAAACACTTGAAAGTAACTCTGAACAAAATCAAATACACCATATTATAATTCAAAAGGTTTTAATAAGATTCAAATGAAAGATAGAACCAGTTAGATTAGAACACAGTCTGGGGGTCAGAACACAGGACCCTTAGAGCCAGCTAGTGTCTGGGGGTCAAAGCATAGGAAAATCAGAACCAGCGAGAACAGCCTGGGACTCAGAACACAGGAGAAGACCCAACTGGATTATAACATCAGCCTGTCATACTCTAGAACTAGGCCTACTCTACATTCCAGCCCTGAAGGTTACAGGGAAAGATGAGAAGGTGCTCTTTCCGTGTGGTTGCCCCAGGTCGTCTTCCTGGTGTATTTCCTTGGCATGATGGCTTTTCTACAATGTGTATGACATTAACATAAAACACATATTTTAATATTACATTAAAATATGTTTAAGACTAAACTTAACTTGTGCCTCATGGGTGGGGAAAGTGAGACAGTGCCTCACTTTCGGCAGTGGCGAAGTGGGTAGGAAGATTGCCTCTGGAGTGCAGGGTCGGAGGTTCGATTCCCCGCCTACCCGCCACATGTCGAAGTGTCCCTGGGCAAGACACTGAACCCCAAATTGCTCCCGATGGTTCAGAGAGCGCCTTGCATGGCAGCTACTGCCATCGGTGTATGAGTGTGTGTATGAATGGGTGAATGTGGTAAGATATGTAAAGCGCTTTGGGGCTGAGAAAATCGGCTAGAAAAGCGCTATATAAGTCAAGTCCATTTACCATTTACCATTTACTTTCCCCCACAGCATTTGGCTCACTTTCCCCCACCACCACAATTTGAGAAAAAACTACCTAGACTATTTCTGCTTCGTTCCTCTCACATTTAAATGCATTCATTATATTACAGAGAAATATGTCCCGTAAAATAGAAAGAGCTCCAAGCCCAACCCAGAGAACCCTCCATAATATTTTATTTTAAATTAATATTTTTATGGAAAATCCAAAAAAGTATTTCTTCAATAGCTTCTAATTCATCTGACCCAGTGTCTCCAAATTAATTGTTCACACAAAATTCCTCAGATTTAGCCTCTTAATTTTCCTCTCAAAGTGCACCAGATTCATCCATTTCACTTTAAAAAGGTAAAAAAATAAATAAAAAATCCTCTAGTCTAGGCCAGTGTGTCATGACTGTTAATATTCAGATTTACAAGTACACTTGATTTTGAAATGTTCAAGAGACTGTGTGCTATTATAAAATCTTCATCTTAAGGGCTCAACTCGAGTGCTAGACACTGTCAGCCCTCAAACACCTATCAGAACCGTCAGAGACTGAAAATAGAAAATGAGAAGAGGTGAATCACACACGCACACACACACGCACACACACACTTGTTAAACACGTCATATACAAGTGTGATCAATCTGAAATGGGGCAAAACTGACTCAAGTAGGGGGCGCCCTTAGCTCAGTTGGTAGGGCGTCCCCCCCGTGGGCCTCGGCCAGCAGCGGACCCGGGTTCGATTCCAGCCCGCGGTCGTTCTCTGCATGTCACTCCCCTCTCTGCCCCATTTCAACTCTGTCTCTACACTATCAATAAAGCATTGCATTTTGACTATAGGCTCTTCAGTAATAATTGGTCCGGTCAGTCAGATCTCAGCTTTTGATCTGTATTGATCTAGGCGTCTGAAACTGAAGGTTCATGGGGTTGTAGGAGCGTGTTGCTGATACATCCACAAGCTTGTCTTTTTGATAGTTTTATCTTAGTGTAACTCTGAAATGGTTATTTCATGTGTGGCATATAGTGATGTGATATTGTATATAATACTGTACATTGTATTGTATGTAATTGTATTCTGTGTTGACCTGCACAGGGACTGCAGATGGAAATTAGCAAACTGCTATAGTCTGGTACAACGCATCTTTTCTCTGTGAGATGAATGTTATTTTGTACATGGTCCCTGACAAATAAACTAATAATAAACTAAAACTTTTATTACGTTATTAAAACCCATTGATGACTATGGCAATCTAGGATGCATGTCCTTAATGCCTGAGGGTTTTCTGAAAAAATAGTACGAATTGTCAAGTCTACCAACACCTTAATATCTAAGCCTGTGTAGCACATAGAAACATCATGAAATAAAATACATTTAAAAGTTAAGATTCACAGGTTTTATTTAAACATGCTCCCTTAGCGCTTACAAACCAACAAATATTTCTAAAAATCTTCAAAATGAGATGAATTAGAAAATTATTAAATATTGTTAATAAATAGATGCAATGTGTTGTGTGATTTTCGTCAGTAGTCTATAGTAGACCTTGATTCTGCGCACCAAACGCCACTAACTGTTCTGTCGCCGACATAGCTGGCGTATTTTTTTTATTATTTTGTTTTATTTTTATTTTTTTTTTTTTTTTGATTGACATGATTTTTGGCAAACCACACAACTTTTGGGAGGTCACGTGGTCTTAAAAAAATCAACAAAACCCACCTCATGTGTAATTGAACCAATGTCAGTGCATTCTATGCTGGGAATGCCATGAAAATTAGATAAAGTAATAATGCTGCGCGACGCAGCATCAGGCAGGAGAGCCAATGTGGCATCGCGCAGCAGCCGTCATCAAAGGGTTAAATGTGATTGAGAAAGGGTATGAGGTTATTACAGAAGGATTTGATCGTATAGTATGTTGTTAATTGTCTGATTAATGAAACATATTCTTCTTAAAAACATGCAAAAAGATTCTTTAAAAAACTAAATTTTAACTAAATGAATTTCCTGTCTTAAATCCAAAAAAACCTTTGTCATTCACCTATGTCTAATACTCTTTAATAGCAGCCTTTTTAATATGTGTAGCCTCATCTGTAGCTACTGTATACGATGATCAAGATATATTTAAAAATCAAAAGATGTTAGCTACTCTGCATATTACTGCATTTATTAAATTAGTATGTGTTAATTGTATGTGTGTTGTATATACACACACACATGGACCTTAAAGTCTCTCCAATAAAGCAATATTACATTTGTATTTTGTCCGTTTTCTACGGAAGAGGATTAGGGCCATGCATAAAAAAAAAATTGAGTTCTGACTTTTTTCTCAGAATTCTGAGTTTAAAGTCCAAATTCTGAGAATTAAGACAGAACTCAATTTTTTTTCTCATGTGTGGTCCTTATCCTCTTCCGTAGTTTGTACTTCAATCTACACAGAATTCCAAAGTGTATTTCCTAGATTCACTATTGCAGTAAACTCCTCATAATGAGAGCACAGGTCAGAGACATTAGTTTATTTCTTCGTAGCGAGGGACAGAGCAGAGTATCGAAGAGGTGGAGAGGGGATGAGATTGCATAGCAGTTCAAATGGTTTATTACTGCGATGGTCATAAGATCCCACGCAAAGGGATCGTTATCGTGTGTGTGTGTGTGTGTGTGTGTGTGTGTGTGTGTGTGTGTGTGTGTGTGTGTGTGTGTGTGTGTGTGTGTGTGTGTGTGTGTCTGTGTCTGGCAGCTCTGATAATTATTTAGTTGTCGTAAGTCACCAAAGAAAGTCAATCTATTGGTAGGCTCTTCATTAGGCTATTATCGTTATTATTTTGGCTTTTGCATTTTAGTAATTCCACAGTCTAGACTTGAAATAAAAAACAAATACAATGTAATCAGACGATCCATGAGTGGTTTAGGAAAAGCTTTCTGATGATGCAGTGGGGAAATTAATCTTTTGTTTAAGTCCTTTTTGTTGACTAGTTTTTTCGCCATAACTTTTATTAATTATTTTGTGAATCTGGCTTGAACTGAAATTGTATACAAGTCTGTTATTTTACACTCATCATCCATCATTTTAGATGGATGGATAGATAAATAGATATATAGACAGACAGAGAGACAGACAGACAGACAGGCAGACAGACAGACATACAGACAGACACTTTATAGATACCCAAAGGTAAATTGCAGTGCTTCAATAGCAAATAATAAAAAAATCGATAGTGCATTAAAAATGTATAATGTGCATTGTCTAGGGATGGGCCTTTAGTATTCTTCTTCCAATGAACTGGATAACTTAACTAGTGCACTCACTCCAGGACTAATATTTGTTTCATGTGTAAGGGGAACGAGTTTACTGTATACAATACATGTTGCTATAAATAAAAAATAATATAAATCATTTTGCGGATAGTCGTAACACAGACGGAGATACTGAGTGACGTCAACACAACAGGAATGGGAGTTAGCAATCAATTCTTCAAGTACAGTCTTTATTAAATTAACTTGACAAGTGCACTCTAGAATTTTCATCTTTTTCACGTGTAAGGGGAACGAGTAGAACTACAGCTCTGGAAAAAATGAAGAGTGCACTCCAAATGTTCAGTGTCTCTCGTTTTACTATTTACAGGCAAATGTTTGAGTAGAATGAACATTTTGGTTTTATAATAAAAACCACTGACAAACATTTCTACCAAATTCCAATACATTTTTTGTCATTAAGAACATTTCCGATAAGTAATGTAGAGATGAAGATTTAAGAAAAAAATCCAGACTGGTCTCTTATTTTTTTCCGGAGCTGTTTATAAATTATACAATGAATACAACAATTTAAAAAGTGATACTGTGGATAGGTGAAAACACATCTCCCTTACACTCTACTAGATATACTGAGGGACTTCAGCCACTTGCAGTAGAAACTTTGACCGTTCTACAAAACCAGCGGTGAGGGCTCCTGTTGTGATTGATCTGATGTCACCAGGACAACGGCCACTGTAACAAGGCAGCTGTGTGTGTGTGTGTGTGTTTGTGTGTGTGTGTGGGTGTGTGTGTGTGTGCGTGCATGATAGTATGTCATTGTGTGTGTGTGTGTGTGTGTGTGTGTGTGTGTGTGTGTGTGTGTGTGTGTGTGTGTATGTGTGTGCATGTCTGCCTGTGTGTGCGTGCGTATGTGTCTGCCTGTGTGTGTGTGTGTGTGCATGTCTGCCCATGTGTGTGTGTGCGTGTGTGTGTGTGTGTGTGTGTGCATGTTAGTATGTTATTGTGTGTGTGTGTGTGTGTGTGTGTGTGTGTGTGTGTGTGTGTGTGTGTGTGTGTGTGTGTGTGTCCTCCTGTCAGAGCTAGCAGCCATTAGCTCCCGCCCCGTACAGCAGGACCTCACTGTAACCCACGCAGCTCCTCTGACCCCGGGCACTTCAGCTCGGAGAATTAGTCACTAGTCTGACAGGTGTGTGAATGGATGGTTGACTGGGATCCTGGACAAATTGTGTGTGTGTGTGTGTGTGTGTGTGTGTGTGTGTGTGTGTGTGTGTGTGTGTGTGTGTGTGTGTGTGTGTGTGTGTGTGTGTGTGTGTGTGTGTGTGTGTGTGTGTGTGTGTGTGTGTGTGTTTGTGTGTGTGTGTGTGTCTGTGTGTGTGTGTGTGTGTGTGTGTGTGTGTGTGTGTGTGTGTGTGTGTGTGTGTGTGTGTGTGTGTGTGTGTGTGTGTGTGTGTCTTTCTCAACCCCTATTTCTCAACACCCACAGCTACCTTTTCATTTCATTTCATTTATTGTTTATTTAGCAGGGACAGTGCACAATATACAATTGAGCCAGATTATAGCCACATGGCTAATTTTCGTCTGTAGTCCCTGGACAGGAATTGGTGTTAAGCTAAAAACAAAAAGGATTAAAATGAATAATAATACAAGAATTTGATAATACAATTTTGTATCTAAAAACTCCCTAGCACTGGTACATTTTGAGATTTTTGTCTATTTTGCTTCCATAACATGTCGGCTTTGATACCAGTAAATATAAAAGGTGCAATATGTTCAAATAAGTGTGTATTTGACTGAACCTTGTCTGTTTGCATCTGTATATTTCTCCTATTAAACCATCTGTAACAACCATTATCTCAACATTGGTTTTTTTCAATACTCTGAACCAAGAATCTCAACTTCTAAAGCACTTACATCAACTAAACTTTCCGTACTCATTCTTAGCACTATTCTGAAGGTTATTACAGAAGGATTTGTTCATATGTTGGTAACTGTCTAGATGGCTGCCTGGTCATTCTGGCCAAATTCATAGCATTTTTCAAAACCATCCATCAACACCCACCGCTACCTTTTGTCTCAACCTCCCGTATACCTTCACCCCTCCATTTCTGTAACAGGCTGTTTACACATTGGACATGATTTGATGGCCACTGGTTTTGGTGCATGCTGTAAGGAACACACTGCATTTTCAAGTGCATGGATACTGCCCATCCCCATAGTTTTAATATATTCTATTAGATTATTCACCTGTGGCCAGCCCAAACCATATATGACTATTTTGAGGGGCTAGCATTTTTTTATTTGATCAGTTCTGCAAAAAAATGTAACGCAAAAATGAATTGTGAATTGTATTTACATCAGTAATCAACTGTCAATGTTAAATGTTTTACCCTTTTCACCTGCAGTGTCTCACAGTTACAACACATTACACCACCACATTTCACTGCGTTTCTTCACCTGCTTCAGTGTGGCGATGTGTGAGGGACAGATTGTCAGAATATGAGCGCACCGCTGCCATAGTAGATAAACCAAATTTGTTCTGAACCCACTAGTATAATGCAGTCTGTTTTGCTTTGTGGCCATTCGTGTGTGTGTGTGTGTGTGTGTGTGTGTGTGTGTGTGTGTGTGTGTGTGTGTGTGTGTGTGTGTGTGTGTGTGTGTGTGTGTACAACTATTCGTGTGAGGTCCAGTTTGAGTTTTAAAACTTTAGAGTGAGGACATTTTTGGAAAGTGACAACACTTTGTCTGGTTCTTACTTCAGGACAGGCCTTTAAAGGGCTGCTATAGGGTTAACACTAGGTTTTAAGGTGCAGGTATAAAATAGGTTTATGTTAGGGTTAGCGTAAAGATTGGGGTTAGGTATTTAGTCTTGATGGTTAGGGTTAGAGTAAGGGGCTAGGGAATGCATTATGTCAATGAATGTCCTCACAAGTATAGCCGTAAAAGTGTGTGTGTGTGTGTGTGTGTGTGTGTGTGTGTGTGTGTGTGTGTGTGTGTGTGTGTGTGTGTGTGTGTGTGTGTGTGTGTGTGTGTGTGTGTGTGTGTGTGTGTGGGCTGGTGTCCTTTGGGTGCATGTTACTGTGAATGCGAGTGTGGGTGACAAAAGAACCGAGTGCAGTGTGAGTGATCAGTCAGTTTTTGGCTCGTGTTAATGAGATGTGTTTTTAAGTAGAGAGATGGATCTGACATGTTTTTGGCACAGCACTCTCTCCCGCCTATTGCAATAGTCTAGTGCTCTTCTGAGATTCACTGTGTGTGTGTGTGTGTGTGTGTGTGTGTGTGTGTGTGTGTGTGTGTGTGTGTGTGTGTGTGTGTGTGTGTGTGTGTGTGTGTGTGTGTGTGTGTGTGTGTGTGTGTGTGTGTGTGTGTGTGTGTGTGTGTGGGCTGGTTGTAAAGAATTGAGGGTTTCACACTGTGGAAGGACTTTTGCTTTTAACATGGCTGTAAACAAGCTGTGTCATGTAGGAATACACAATAATACTTTACTCAACTTAGCTATACAAATACTTTAATTTACCCTTTTCTCAGTCAATGGGGTTTTCTTATGTTAATTTCAAACAATCTAGTGTTAATACGCAGCCTAGGCTCTGTAAACAGGCATGTTGCTAGCTAGGGTGGGTCCCCTTTGTTTACATACTAGTTTACAGATCTGTGTATTAACTCAGTTCACACACAGTACGGTCAGGTGGCAGATCGTGAGGAGATATTCACTGATTTTGACAAAGAACGATTTTGACTCCACTTTTAAAGCTCACATATTATGCACTTTGCTGTCAATTTTATATAGTCTAAGTAGTCCCTAATTTTTTTAAATGTTTGCTGAAAAACCCATTCAGATCATTTATTGTAGCAAGCCTCTATACCCTGTTCCTCTGGTCTCCGGATGACCTATATTGGTGTCTGCAGCCTGCGATCTGGCTGGCCCCTCCCACCTCTCTGCCGGGCCCTCCCACCGTCTCTGCCGTGCTTACGTGATACTAGAGAGACACTGCGTGACTGCGAACACAGTGTTTACCCGGAGCGAAGCTATACTTTGACACAACAGTTTGACATGACCTGACATGATTAAAACCAGTGAAAACAGTAGCCTCACATTTGGTTTCTACAGGAATAACTTCCCACCCTTTGTGGTGTTAAAAACGAGGCATTATTAAACTGCAGTGGGAAAGCTAAGTTAGTGTAATAGAAGCAAACGTTGGGTGCTACATCCGAAGCTACATGTGCGCTAACAGCTAAAAGTAACACTCAGACGATTTAAAACCAGTGAAAACAGTAGCCTCACATTTGGTTTCTACAGGAATAACTTCCCACCCTTTGTGGTGTTAAAAACTACATGCTACACTAGGTAAATAACAGGCAAACAACCAATTAATTCTAATTGAGGAGATTCCTTTTAGTTTCACCTATGGAATTACTACACAAGTAGTTCCCTAAGCCTTGTCTCGTTATAAACGCGGCATTATTAAGACTGCTGTGATTAAGATAAAATAGTGGATTATGAGCAGAATGCTTCTGTGTTGGTTTATGCAATACTCTGCATGGTTTGCTGTACTTTGGGCATCTTGACGCTTAGCA
>NC_137232.1:13812860-13910360 GCF_949987685.1 Ammodytes marinus | reverse complement strand
GACACACAGAGAGAATCATAAACACGCACACACACACACACACACACACACACACACACACACACACACACACACACACACACACACACACACACACACACACACACACACACACACACACACACACACACACACAACTTCACATCAGGATTACATTCATATTCAGACCGTAGGCTATACAACAAGAACTGATCAAGGGCTTTTCCCTCTGTCTTTGAATGAAGCAGCACTCTGAGATTGTCTTTTTCAAATGCAGCGAACTAAACAAGGTTCTAGTCTCTCTACTACAGTTGAAAGAAATTGGATGAAGAAAAAAAAATAGACTAGTTGATGCAGTATTTACATTTCAAAATGACGTGTTTTTTAAAGGTGGAGTCAGCGATTCTGGAGAACGCTTGTTGTCAAAATCTGTGAATATCTCCTCACGATCCCCTACCAAACCGTACAGCCTGTGCGCTGAAAAAACTCCAGTGATAATACACAGAATACACAGCCTAGGCTCTGTAAACTTGTCTGTTAACAAAGGGAATGTAAACAAAGAGGGCCCACCGAAGCTAGCAATATTATTACAGAGCCTAGGCTGTGTATTGACACTGGATTTTTCTACACGGCGGATCTTGAGAAGATATTCACTAATAACACCAACAGGAAATCTCCAAAATCGCTGAATGCACCTTTAAGGGGCCAACCCCTGTGCGTGTGTGTGTGTGTGTGTGTGTGTGTGTTAATTTATGGCAAGCTAAGCGTACTTTATAAATCATCTTGTCTCTCTAGCATCCAACACATTTGCATGCATTAGTGTGTGGGCTACTGTACCTTAATGTAATATAATGCAATAACTCGCTTGTGAAGGTTTCTATGGTGATACTGACAGCTATTTTCTGCTTAGGGCTACGTATTAAAAAATGTCAGAATAGTGGTCTGCTGGCTTAGGCACTCACTTACACAAGCCGTAGAAAGGTGTGTGTGTGTGTGTGTGTGTGTGTGTGTGTGTGTGTGTGTGTGTGTGTGTGTGTGTGTGTGTGTGTGTGTGTGTGTGTGTGTGTGTGTGTGTGTGTGTGTGTGTGTGTGAGAGTGTGGGTTTAGGTGGGTTTAGGTGTGTGTGTGTGTGTGTGTGAGAGAGAGTGTGGGTTTAGGTGTATGTGTGTGTGTGTGTGAGAGTGTGGGTTTAGGTGAGTGTGTGTCTGTCTGTGTGTGTGTGTGTTTGTGTGTGTGTGTGCGTGTGAGTTGACCTCCGACCCCCCCCTACACACACACTTCAGCTGGTATTAAGACAACACAGTGAGGGCTCCGTCCGGGCTGCCAGTTGGATTTTGACAGGCGTGCCGTCGTTATCTCTGCTGCTCTCCACTAATCACACTGACGGCTCAGGGGATGACAGGGCGTCAAGGGCAAAACTCACCCGCCATTTCTGTTTTCATGCGAACAAGGCCATGTTCAAAGGTACACTGGTATTTTAAAGCTATAGTGCGTAACTTATGTTGCCCCCATGAAGAATTCTGAGTAATTACAGTACAACAACATTTCGACATGAGGTAAGCCTTTGGTGATCAATGCGCAACTTTTTCATATGAATGAATGTCGGCCACATTCAAGCCATTGCTAAATTAGTTGACACAAAGTTGATTAAAGGTGAAGTAAGCGGTTTATTTATGTTAATTTAAGTGTTAAATCTTTATTCATACAGTGATCACTTACATAATGTGCGCGTTTCATAAAGCCGATCTCTCAGTCAGCTGCTCTGCATGTAATCGGCAAATAAACTTATTGGAGGATCCCGAAATTTTTATCACAAGAGAGAACGCTACAAATCGACACCCGTCTCACTCATGGTCTCACTGCCGGTGCACGCCAGAGCGACAGATGGGTGAATTTTGATGGTTTTTATCATGTTTTATCACACTTATGGATCTGAGTTGATGCTAGATAAATCACTGCTTGAAGACCGCAGTGCATTGATGTGGTGACGTAGGGACGAGCGAAGGGACTGCTAACTGCAGTAACTGACAGGAAGTTAGCTCAAAGAACCATTCCGCTTACATTACCTTTAAGTATATCAGCTCCACAAAACTCTCTCTGTATTTCTCAGTATGGCAGCGTTTACAAACTGGTGTCGCCCCCCCCGACACTGGTGCAGGAGCTCAGAAAAATCCCAAGAAGCGCCCAAGAAATGTTTCAGTTGTTGATTCTACTGCTAAGAAAAAAACCTGGTCGTACAACAGAAGATATAAAATCCATGCGCCATCACCTGAAGGCTTTACCTCATGTAGATGCACCGACAGTGTTGTTGTAATTACTCAGAATTTGGGGGCGACAGAACTTACGCACTACAGCTTTAAGTCAGCAAGTGCACTGTGTGACCTCAGAGATACAAGGTGCAATATGCTTCATCTTTAAAAAAGTTAATAACAAATGAATAAAGTGCTTCAATCAAGTGAATATGTCCACCTGTAATGACTTACAAAAAGCCCCCTGAGGCAATCCACTCTCTCAGCTGCTTGTCTTACACACACACAAACACACACACACACACACACAGACACACATGCACGCACACACACACACACACACACACACACACACACACACACACACGCACGCACACGCGCACAAACACACACACACACACACACACAGACACACATGCACGCACACACACACACACACACGAACGCACGCACACGCACACGCACACGCACACACACACAGACACACACACACACGCGCAGACATACACACACACATATGAATACATTTACTTGATTGGAAGCTGCCTCAAGGTGATAAATTATGCAATGCTCAACATAATTGCATGACACCAGATATTCCCACTCTATACAAATTATAAGTTATCACCTCATGTCAATCAATTTACAAGTCTTTATTTAGCCGTAGAACCTCTAATTACAAGACTGCTGCACATTCAACTTGACATGGAAGGAAGAGAATTGAAATGTGACCCATGTAAGAAAGAATTTAACCATATCGCTATCTAAATTTACTTTTGAAAAACTATGCAAGGAGATGTTTTAATTTTTTTACGAATTTCTGGTGAAATCACATCTAGAATTTACCAGTTTGGTCTGGCATCCACTCCATGTACGTAAATGCAAACTTGTAGAAAAGATTGGGGAATCTGTATTCAATCCTAATCACAGATTTGAAATATAACCATAAAAAAAGAATAAGCAATGTTATAAGTAAATCAATAAAATAAGCAAATATACAAGAACATACATGTATAAAGATAAAACCACAGAGAAAAACAAAACAAAAAAGGGGCTTATGGATTTTCCTACCTTATAGTCAAGTAATTAATCATTACTCGATGTCCCTGTTGCCATGTGTCTGTAAAATACTTTTTCTCTCAACCATAGCATGCTGTATTCAACACTAAAAATCTTGTCCGGATCTAGTAGGCATCCAGGGAATTTATAAGCATACTAAATCGACCACAAGAATTGGGACATCCTATATCTTTTTTTCTACCATACTAAATAGCAGAAAGTACGGGTATTGGAACACAGCCCATATTTCACATTATAAAGTATTCCACTGCAGTCTCATCTGCATGGGGCGTACAGGCCTGGGACTAGCAGCACAAGGACACTAAATTGGACCACAGCAGGGAACTAAATGTGCCTTCAAAATCTGAACAATCCTTTTAATCTTTCATCAATCATACAGAAGCCGCTCTGAGCCCAAAAAACCCCCCGATCCTATTAATGTTTGAGAGAGAGGTGGGAGAGAGAATACTTTAGAATTGACAGGCAGGAGACGAACTGCAGAGAAAAGTGAAAAAAGTTTATGTCGCCACGCAAGAAAGTTGCAATAGAAGCAATATGGCGGGTTTTTGACTTGGCAATTTGAGGAGAAAAATTCCTCAAATTAAGTAGTTTGAGAAAGTTGAAAGCAAACCGAACAAACACACACACACACACACACACACACACACGCATACGCAAGCACGCACATGCACACACACACACACACACACACACACACATACACACACACACACACACACACACACACACACACACACACACACACACACACACACACACACACACACACACACACAACAAACAATTTGGAAGTGGTATTGTTCTTGCTGTCAACGCAAAGATCTTCAGAAGAACATCAAAGAAGAGAAGTTTTTGAAAAGTGTTTTTGTTGAAAGTTGAAAGTTGCAATTACCGCCGAGGCAGCAGAGCCAAATGAAATGCAAACTGTAAACAGAGGCGAGATGAGTGAGTTTACAAAGTCTGCTTAGTGCTTAGGTGGGCTTACATTGTTCTTAAAGGTGCAGTCAGTGATTCTGGAGAACGCCTGTTGTCAAAATTGCTTTTTTTGTCAAAATCAATAAATATTGCCTCACGATCCGCTACCTGTCTGTACTGTGTGTGTGTGTGAGCTGGAAAAAAAATCTGGCGGTAATACACAGCCTAGCCTCTGTAAACTGGCATGTTGCGAGCTATGGTAGGCCCCCTTGGTTTACATTGCATTTGTTCCCAGGGCCTGTGTATCAACAATGGAATCATGTAATGGTAATTTACTAAACATTTGAGATCCTAATGTCTTCCTTTCTCAATTTCTCAATTTTTTTCTCAAATTTTAAATCCCGATAAAGGGTTTTTTACCGGGAGTTTTTTCTTGGCCGAGCTAAGGGTCTAAGGGCAGAGGGTGTCATACTGTATGGAATGTAAAGCCCACTGAGGCAAATGTCTATACAAATGTCTGAGGCAAATGGCTATACAAATAAAACTGATTTGATTTGATTTCTGAATCAAGATAAATGCTGCAAAGGTGATGTGGAATACGAATACATAACTGTGTTCATATAAATAAAGTATTGTTGCACTGTGATTAACGCTGCATCACACACTTGTAACCTCAGAGTTGAACAGCAGCATGTAATTAGAAATGATGGCGGTTCTTACAATCTTTGACTCAATTAGTTTTAAGTGGAAAATTGTCGTGAATGTCAAACCTCTCTTGACATTCTTCCATACCGAACGGTGACACACTCATATTGTTTTTCTCTTTGTGAGCAATACATGGCCGGGTCACCCTTGAAAAATATCAATATCATAATAATTTTTATCAATGGGTTTCTCTTTTTCTAAGGTTGAATAAAGAAAATTTTGTGGTAGTGACCTAGAGTTCAAAGGAGCCGAATATATTGTCTTCAACACTAAAAAAAAAATGTGTTTTGATCTCAGTTTGAACGCTGAAATAACGTAGAATACACAGCCTGGTTTGTCTATTCTTAGGATCCTCTTTGTAGTAAAACATATCACGGAAGACCTAATTAATGTATGATTTCCCGTGCAATGTGGCACCTGTTATTTTCCAGTGTCATCATTATTATTATTTTTTTTAAATCATTGAACATAGTTGTGTTTTAAAAAATGTACCAGTGCTTGAAAGAATTTGGCCTTTGTAGTAGTGGTCGCTGGTTCAAATTTGACCCGTGGACCTTGAATGTAATCCCCCTTGTCTCTCTGTCTGCCCATTTCAACTCTGAAATCTAATAAAGCTTGAGAAATCCCAAAAATTATCTTAAAAATACTAATACTAATCTCTCAAAATATGTAATGCTGTGTTTGATGACATACTTTTGTAGCGTTACAATATCAAGAAACTAAAATAATCCTATACTTCTGTTTTATATTCATTCCTTTGTTAATTAATTAATAAAGAGTTAGGAAAGTGAAAGGGGAAAAAGAAATACAGGGAGACTGGATACAGCACAGCCAAGCATTCTCTCATTAGGAGATTTATGGGCCGTATAATTTGAGTTGGAGCACAGAGCCTCCATTCAAAAGCAAACACACTTTTTCTGGATCTTACAAAAACACAGACAGGGCTGCATAATGAAATCTCCCAAGTTTAATTCTACTGAGCAAGTTTTTCGTATAAACAGACAAAAATATATGATATGGTATTAATGAATGGTATGAATGCTGCATGGCTTTAAAGCTGTAGTGTGTAACTTCCGTCGCCCCCCATGAGAAATTCTGAGTAATTATGTGTGATGGTGGCGATCGCGCATAGATATTATACCTTCTGCTGTACGTCCAGGTTTTTTTTCTTAGCAGTAGAATCAACAACTGAAACATTTCTTGGGCTCTTCTTGGGATTTTCCTGAGCTCCTGCACCAGTGTCATGGGAGGACACCAGTTTGTGAACGCTGCCATACTGGGTTGCATACTGAGAAATACAGAGAGAGTTTTGTGGAGCTGATAGGGCTTAATCAACTTTGTGTCAACTCATTTGGCAATGGCTTGAATGTAGCCGACATTCACTAATATGAAAAAGTATGCACTGTAGCTTTAAATACTAATTCCTATCAAATAATTCAGTCAGCAGTTTGAATAGCATTGATTTGATACTTAAACCACATCCTATACTACAGTAAGTTACATTGATTTCCAGTAACATACGTATAAGATATTTTTATGCATACCGTCTCCATCCATCCATATATAAAAAAATATATATATAGGGGAAGGTGGGGTGATTTGTGCATTTTGGAAGTTGCAAAACCCCTTGTTTCTAGAAAACCGTGGAAGAAATTGGAAATGTGACCACATATTTAAGAAGAGCCATCCATTTGACTCATCCTGTAAAGAAGGGAGACACAAGGAATAAGATATAAGCACATTTAAGCTAAAAAAACTGTGTTTTGCCTTTCAAAGTAAAATTTCCATGATCAAGGTTTTTTGATTATTGTGTCTGAACAATTATAGACACGTTTGAAAACATATGACACATGTTTTAGTGCTTTGGTATGCTACACTTTGAGTCTATATAGTTAGCACAATGTCAACCCTAAATTGCTGCATCATGCCTATTATCCAAAATTCTGGGGATGGGGTGATTTGTGCGCAAGGGCCTGGGTGAGTTATAAGTAAGTAAGTAAGTAAAATGTATTTATAAAAGCACATTTATGACAGTTTGCACTGTCCAAAGTGCAGTACATAGTGCATTCAGTAGGTAAACAATGAAGGTAAAATAACAATAACCAAAATAAGAGACGTAAAGCCCATACATCCACATAAACACAGATAGTAGTGCAGAGGTAAGTAAGTAGTGCAGAGGTTAATGGGGAGGAAACACCAGGGTGTACATATGGGTTTTGAGCCTTGATTTAAAGGCAGAAATGTAGGGGGAAATCACATTTGTCAGGTGGCAGTTGGTTCCACAAGCACGGAGCAACTAGTGCAAAGTACATTTCTGAGAGTTGTGCCAGTGGCATGGCTGTATACGCTGGTCACCAAAAGAAAGTGATTGTCTACAGTAGCTCAGAAGAGAGTGACATCTCAATTCCACTTAACGACACCACTGATGAGAGTTCAGATGGCCAGAAAGATGATGATGGTGACTTTGTCATTGTGACACAATGACGCACAAATCATTTGTGATTTGTGCGACAACACAACTTTTTTTCCGAAAGCTATATTTCTTAAACAGTTTATTCCAGATCCAAAGTTTTTATTGCCAGGGATGCACAACATCCTGAAATATATGTACATATTTGAGTTGGAGACATAACTGTCAAGGCCTCACTTTAAAATCACTTTGAGTAAAAAGTTGCACAAATCACCCCACCTTCCCCTATATTGCATGAGCTGAAGACAACCGTGTACATTCACATTAGATAATTGTCACTTTTCTGAGCAGGTACAACACACACACACACACACACACACACACACACACACACACACACACACACACACACACACACACACACACACACACACACACACACACACACACACACAATGTTTCCCATCTGGAGTTATGATGAGGAGAACAGCTGTGATATTAATACATGTGTAGTTGATGTATCATTCCTTTTGGATCGTTTCTGAAGCGTATTTCACAGAGTGCTGATTTCATATCCGTAGCATTTTTACAGGTTTTTCATTCATCATAATATTAAGTCATTGCCCCAGGTGTTTCAACATCTGTTTGCTAGTACTGTAGCCATAACAACAGCACATTCTAACATACAGGTGTGAAACTTCCAGAAGTATATTCATTTAGTTATTTTTTTATTTTAAATTTTTTTCAAGGTTAAATTTAATTATTGTTACTCTCAGTTTTTTATTTCTATTTCCTGTCTGTCTGTCTGTCTGTCTGTCTGTCTGTCTGTCTGTCTGTCTGTCTGTCTGTCTGTCTGCCTGCCTGCCTGCCTGCCTGCCTGTCTGTCTGTCTGTCTGTCTGTCTGTCTGTCTGTCTGCCTGCCTGCCTGCCTGCCTGCCTGTCTGTCTGTCTGTCTGTCTGTCTGTCTGTCTGTCTGTCTGTCTGTCTGTCTGTCTGTCTGTCTGTCTGTAATAACTTTCTTTGGTGTCTCACAAGGGAAATATCTATCTCTATACCTACTGAATGCTCCTTTAAATATTCAAAAGTTAGTCGCTAACTGTTTGTTTCTGCCGTTTATGGTGCTTTGAAGTACGTAGTATAAAGTTAGTTTTAAGACCTTTTTTAATGAAAACATCTGCCCGCTGCGGTCCAGATTAAACAGTGTACTGAAGTTTTGGGCCAATAAGCTTAAACTCAAACTCACTATAAAGCTCCATAAAGCCAAAGGGAGCAGCAGAATACAGGTTGACAATTCTCTTTAGTTACATTACAACGAGTGACTCTTAAGACATCCTGTATTCCTGTACGGTATAAAATCATAGTTTACTTTGCTTCTCCATGGACATATTACCATTACATATGGAACCATGACAGAAGTCACACTAATACATTCAGTTTTAAAGCTATAGTGCGTAACTCCTGTCGACCCCCATGAGTAATTCTGAGTGATTACAACGACACTGTAGGTGCATCTACATGAGGTAAAGCCTTCTGTGATCGTAGTGCTGAGATAGTTTTGTGGAGCTGATAGGCTTAATCAACTTTACGTCAACTTGTTCGGCGATGACTTGGATGGAACCTACATTCATATTTATGAAAAAGTTACACACTATAGCTTTAAGATTTGATGTTTGATCATTGAGTACTGACTACAGACTAAGTATTTTTCACACATGAAAAATGGTGCATAGAACCAAAAACGTACCACACCAGCACCTGTTAATATAAGGCCTATACAATTCCCCTTCTGAAACTAAAACTGAATCTGGCCCTTCTCTCTCTCTCTCTCTCTCTCTGTCTCTCTCTCTCTCTCTCTCTCTCTCTTCTCTCTCTCTCTCTCCTTCTGGTGCCCGGGTCAACGGTAAATCTCCCGTTCCCACAATACAAGGCCAGCCGGCAAGTCTTCAGTTTTACATTTGAAAGCATATTTAACTTTTCACTCCAAGGCATTCACACACACCCAGGCCCAGGGGCAGCTAGCGGTATAAGTCTCTGAGATTAGCTTTTCGGAGGGGGGACAAAGCATTGAATTAAAGGCCCACACATCCCACACATTGCCCCCCTGTCCTGTTCACACACACTTCTAGGGTTCGGGAACTCTTGACCGGCGTTCTTAACCCACAAGTAAGAAATGAGGAATTTGGAGAAAAGTTTAAAGGAGTGGATTTAGGGTCAGAATCGAGACGGACAAAAGTGTGGTCGGACTGAACAAAACAGATGGTGTTTTACCATTGCTAACCTACAACCTAACAGGCCCTAGTGTCAGAGGTGTGAGCAAAGGTTGAGGACAGCACTCTGGGTTATATGGTCAATTGGTGACGTGTTTAGTTGTAGTATTTGGTGTGTTTTGGTTGTTAATTGAGACATGTGGAAGGGAGCCTGGCTGGTAGTATGTCAGTTCTTAAAACGTTTAAGATTCGACTGAAAACTTTACAATTTAAAAAGAAAATTGTTTAAACGTAACAGTTAATATAACGCAGATGTCACTGTTTTTTCTTAAATAGCCTGTTTCAGGGATTTGCAAACAATTCAAATACTTTGAGTCTGTTTATGATTAGGAGAAAGTATCATTTTAAAGTGAAAGAATAAATGCATAAGCACAATTTTGGGCAGGTACATAAACATAAAATAGAGGACACAGTGACACTTAAGATAGCTAAAAATTCGGTTAAAAATTTAAAAAAGTATATCACTCACATTTAAAAAGAAAGACCTTTTCTTGATGAAACATTATAGGCCTACAAGCAGCCTAATGACTTCTACTGTATTTATAAAATCATGACATGGCGTCTCATAATTCACATAATTGATTTGATGGATACAATCTTTGTTGAAAAGCTTGTTTATTGTCTTCTTGGAGGAAATTATCCACTTCAAATGAACGACACTCAATTCTAATTTGCACTGATTATGACATAACGATTGGTAAAAATAAGGAAATAATATATCATACTTTTTGACTCAACCAGACCTAAGTCATAAATGTTTGGAAGCCCCAACAATGCTTTGTCCCCCCACCGAACGAATTTACTCATCAAGTTGCTATATTTTCTTTCTATAGATGGAAAATTTCCATATAAGGGGGTCAAAATCAAACACAAAATAAAGTGCTGAAAATAACCGTAAAAACCTCAATCCTATAACTCCTCTTTGCGCATCATAATTCTCCTTTCCAAGCTATTTTCCGAGGACTTTAAACGGAGGACTAGGCATATATTCATATATTCGGAGGGAGCACCACAGCCTAGTAGTAAAGCTACCGAAGGGGGCGACCACGCACACAGAGAGGCGGGCAGGCGCCTAGGCGCACTCACTCGCTCCAAACTCATAATTGTAAATCGTGAGAGAGAGACGGACCGTCCAACGCAGCAGCAGCTTGTCATTCCTCCCTCAGCATAGCGCTAAGAGGCTGGCGTTCTGAGTGTGCGTGTGTGTTAGTGTGTCAACCTTATTTTTGGGACTATCTATTTCACCTATTTCTCTACCAGGATATACAATACATTCACGGCGTTTCAATTAGACGTGTGTGTTTGTGTGTGCGTGTGTGTGTGAGAGTGTGCGTGCGCCAATTCTAACGCATCTCGGAAGCTGTACCCAGTCAGCACCTTGGAAGAGCTGAAGGATTTTTCCTCCAGTGGAAATACACTCGCCTAGAGGCTACAATCAAAAAACAAAAAGGAGAGAGAGAGGCAAACGCGATTTGGGGTGCACCGATTATTCCTGATTTGATACCGGGGGACAGGCCCTGCTACACTGGATGTGTCTTCGGCATGGTAAGCTTTATTTAACAGTTTTTTTTTGTGCCAGTGTTGCAGAAGAATACGGGCTGCTGCATCGCCTATATACACACACCGACACAAGCATCATGCAGTATAGCGTTAGGAGAACTAATAAGGCTCGCGATCAGTTGCACTACAAACGGGTGCGATTTTTCTTCCGATGTGTTTGCTTTGCGCCGATTCTTTATATGAATCTGCACGTTTTTCCCGCACGTTATTCCCAATTCCTTGGACAAGGAGAGAGAGAGAGATTGGCGGTGCAGTAGGCTACGGTATGCTGTCTATACCTGGCTGGATCTCGCTTTAGAGCATCTTAAAAAGGGGTTTGTAGACCGCCTTTACATCCCTGTGAATTTGATAAGGGATCAAACAAGTCCATAGTTGCATTTGCTCAGCAGGCAAGGGAATGGGGATGGCTGCAGCGCCCGTTTCAATGATGCGAGAGAGGTATGAATATAACGTATGGGAGACGGGTTGTGACTGTGCGGGCTTTGCTTTGCTTTTAGAGGTAATGTTGAAGTGCCATGCTTCTGTATGAAGACTTCATAATGTGCGCCGAGCTCTTCTGCTATGACTGTGTATGTGTGGATAGGTTGCAGAATGCTTATATAGGCTCACATTAAATACTCTTTTATTTGTTCTTAAAGGGGTGGAAACGGAAATGTAGATTTTATATGGAAGCTTACTATTTGAACCCAAGCTTTTTTTAACAGGTGAGTGAGTCTACAGATAACTTTGTAGCCTTTGTTACGTAGCAGTAGTGGATTTTGCAAGGTGGTCTTGTTGTAAATGTTGCCAATCTTGGAAGGGTTTAGGGAAAATGCATTTCTACCTGTTAGTTTTGGTACAGGTTAATATAGGCTATATATAATAAATTACAATATGAATCTATTCATGAATGGATCGTCTGCCTAGAAATACCGGCAATATGGCTTTGACAAAATCAAAATATAAAGTAAATCATCAATGCGTTTTATTCCTATTGTTAAGGTGATTTCAAATTACATTTTGCATTTTAAAACCATTTTATTAGGTTTTTCCATTTTTGTCAAGTTGAATTTGTGATGCAAAAACATTAACAACTGCATCAAGACATTGGATTGCGACCAAATCAGTTAAATTAGTAGAAAAATACACACATACACCTCTTTGTTCGAATGTTCTGCCGTTCACAAAGATGTGAAAGAAAGTGTAGGAGTAAAAGCGTGAGTAGGATGGACCCCTGGGAGTCATTGTGTTGGGGCCCTGCTGCATACAGCACTGGTCACACACACACACACACACACACACACACACACACACACACACACACACACACACACACACACACACACACACACACACACACACACACACACACACACACACACACACCTCTGAGTGAAGTGATGTAGTACTAATGCTGTAGTAGATTTTGGGCTTACGCTATATCACATTATATAGAGTGTTGGTGTTTAAGAGTAAAGTAGATTTTCCTCAGTAACAAAAAATATACTTAGGAATTATGTAAAATTAAAATGTAAAAGCTAAGTGAATGGGATTTCCGAATTCTAGTAGATGCTTACTGCCCAATCCTGATCTAAGTGAACAATTTAACGGTTGATTATACATTTAAAGTAGCTACGAGGAACATTGATTTTGGTTGATTCTAGCGCCCCCTTTGGTCCAAAGCAGTATTGTTTTTACCACACCAGCGCCTGCTGTCCTGAAGATCTTTGCTAGCGTGTGCCCGTAGCGTGCACATTGGTTTAGGAAGCGAGTGAAAGAGAGACAGCAGGATGCATGGCCATGAGGTAATGTATTTATATGTGACTATGTCAGATTAATAATGGTAATAATGGTAATATGACCATGGTGAAGCAAAGTCAACTTTGATTTAGTAGCGTTCATAAACACAGGATGTTTTGGTCTGCCTGCTGTGAATAGTTTTCTCTAAGTTGGGCGGGGGTTCAGAGCCGAGCAAACGCATTAATACAAATATGGAAATATAATTCTTTGCACTGATGGTCTAATTTGAATTTATGTATAATATATTATCATCAGAGGAAAAATGAGACTGTTTCATATACATTTAAAAGTTCCTCGTCGTAGGAAATGTAAGAAACTTAATACTTGATTATTTTCAACCTGTTTTAGTATTCACACATCATATCCAGACCACAAAGTAACTACTCTCTATGTGTGTGGGGTGGGGCACTTTTTAGCATATAACACAGTTCACATCATAGTCTATCGCGATGTCCATACAAGGACGCATGACCCCAAGATATTAAAGGTGAAATCCAGGGGAATCCAGGGGCCCTCTGTCTCGCATGGCAAGTGTTTCAGGGAGGCTCCAAACGAGGGGTCTGAAGTTGTAAGGTCCCGTTGAGGTTAACCTTTGAGGAACAAGGGTGCATTCTCCCGAAATGTCTTTGTCATGTTGAATAGCTTTGAGTAGCCACAGCCGGAGCACAAGTTCTCTGCAGCATGAGAGTGGAAACAAGCCCCGGCCTTTGTGATCGCCAAATGAAAAATCTGTTGTTTGTCATTCCGCCATTGTTGTGGTTTAATAGTTAAAGGTAGAGTCAGTGATTCTGGAGAATGCTTGTTAATGCAAATAAATCACTTTTTGTCAAATCAGTGAATATCGCCTCACAATCCGCTACCTGCACTGAACAAAATCCAAAAAACCTGGTGTTCATACACACCCTAGGCTCTGTAAACTGGTGTGTAAACAAAGGGGCCCACCATACCTAGCAACATGCCTTTTTACAAAGCCTAGGCTGTGTATTAACACTGGATTTATTTTCAGCGCACACACAGTACAGTGGATTGTGAGGAGATATTAACTGATTTCGATGACAAGAATCCTCCAAAAATCCCGTAATCTACCTTTAACTGAACACACACACACACACACACACACACACACACACACACACACACACACACACACACACACACACACACACACACACACACTGGCTTATTCTCCAAAGGGAAGAGATTGGCTGAAAGAAATATGACATATACATTGTTATTTCAGCTGTTGGACCTTGTTATAATTCCATAAACGATTATTGCGTTTGAAGTTGAACTGAGGTTGACAGTGTGTTGGGAGTTTTTGGCATAACAGTGAAATAGTGGAAACAATTAAATGCTTCTGTCCCGGTGGAGTTCTCCGCGGGGATATTGAGTTTTTCGAGTCATAATTGTTGTGAGGGCCGAACGCTCATCTAGGGAGGAGACGGTCGCGTTTGAGTGAAATTGATATTGTGTGTGGATGGTGACTGGTGCCTTTTCCGTGATCTTGTGGACGAGTGTGACAATAGAATGTTGTTGTGTATTGAAAATAAACCCATATTCACTTCAGTATTTTCTTAAAAATGTATTGAAGTCCGTCAGTAAAGTGAAAACTACTATATTTAAAGCTATAGTGCGTAATTTTTTCATATAAATGAATGTCGGTTACATTTAAGCCATCGCCCAAATGAGTTGGCACAAAGTTGATTAAGCCTATCAGCTCCACAAAACTCTCTCTGTATTTCTCAGTATGGCAGCGTTTACAAACTGGTGTCGCCCCCCTGTCACTGGCTAAGGAGCTCAGAGAAATCCCAAGAAAAAGCCCAAGAAATGTTTCAGTTGTTGATTCTACTGCTTAGAAAAAACCTGGACGTACAACAAGGTATACAATCCATGCATGATCCATAGACGAAGGCTTACCTTATGTAGATGCACCGACAGTGTTGTCATTTCTCAGAATTCCTCATGGGGGCGATATAAGTTACGCACTATAGCTTTAAAATGTACTCTGCAACAGATCAATCTCTTTTTTTTCTACTGCATAATCAGTAATCCTCACATAGGCTTCATACTTGTTCACCTTGAAGCGTTGAGTGCAACACAAATAGAGATGCATTTTCTAGCCTGGAGCATTATGTTGAGTTGAAGGTGCAGTCTGTCATCTCATGATTTATCACACATTGAACTAATGGCTAGCCGTCACAATTACACCATTTTATTGGACATGAAAGCTGGGCACTACCCCCCCTCCCTTTTTCTCTCTCTCTGTCTGTCTCTCTCTCTCACACTCACACACACACACACACACACACACACACACACACACACACACACACACACACACACACACACACACACACACACACACACACACACACACACACACACACACACACACACACACACACACACAAACACACACACACACACGCACTCTCTCTCTCACACACACACACACACACACACAAACAACCCCCCAAATGTTGACAGGACAGACCCAGACTTGTGCGATAAGTTCAGGACACGGCTGAAAATCAAAACCATGTGACCAACTGAGTGTTCCAAGGCAGGTTTTTTTCTTTGTGGATACTAGCCACAGCTTTTTGCCAATTTTGTATAGTTATGTCTGATAGCCTGAGCCTCCATATAAAAATATATATACAGAAAGCTCAGATTTGTACCTACAACATTGTGTAGCATGTTATTCTTTATATGCTGCGCAATTCTAACTGGACAAGTAGATAATTGAAGTGCAAGTTATTTTTGTCGACCTGACCTCGGTTTAGAAATATAATTCAACTGTTTGTTTTTTTAGGAAGTATTTGTCTTTTTTTGTGTATCTGTTTTCAGTAACAAAATAACTAAATACATCTTCACCTCATCATTTGTTTTGTGGAAAGACTTGAGGCAGTGGTGGATGATGCTATCTTTAGTAACTAGCTTCTTGTCCTTGAGGGCCACCGTAGCTTCTGCAAATTCTCCGAATGCGAAGGGCTTAGCAAGGGAGTGTTGCAACGTAGAATCTCACCACTAGATGTTGCTAAAGTGGTATTGTTTCAGATTGAAGGCAATTTTGAATATGGGGATGTTATCAATGATTTGTGTGTGTTTGAATTACATGTATGTGTGCTGCAAACACAACACTTTTTTAAAAACATTATGATAGGAATACCTTACGAAGAACCTTAAATAATAGCATTACACTTAGCCATTTTGGTGTATATGCTGTATATGCTATACTTTTCTCCGCATTCTCTGTCACCCTCTAGCCCGCTGCATTTTTCACCCTTCGCCCTAAAACTATCAAGACCCATTTTTCTAAAGAGCTGCAATACAACACCTGTTCTGTGCTCTGGGGAGTCACAGAGAATCACTCAGACACAGTCTTGTAGTTTGGAGGTTGAAATTATGCACTTGAGACCCTCAGATACAGCAGTGTAGTGTTTCCCTGTCCGGACACGGCAACAGACTCCCCTTTGTGTGTGTCCCACATTTTATAGAAACGCATGTAGCAATTTTTTAAGATTAGGCTTTATTGCTACACAAGGTAATTCTAGTTCGCAGGTGTGGTGGTTATTGTACTTGCAATATCAACTTTGATATATTGTCTATGGCAATGCAAAGACATCATGTAATTTTTGATCATTGAAAGGTGCACTATGTAACTTTAAGTGAACATTTTGTGAACAAGGTATATTCTCATAACTGAATAAACAAACTTTCCTCACAGGAAAATATGAACCCTGGAACACTGTTTGAAGTTAGAAAGCTTCCTGAAAAGTTAATGTTTGTTGTCTTACAGCAGCAGGGCCCACAGTTTGGTTTACAAACATATTATAGTCTTACGTTTGGTTCCAGTTGCCTCAAAAATAGTTTTAAATTATGATGATAGAATTATTGACCACTAAGAATGAAATGTGGATTGAATATGTTTTGTAAACTAACTGCAAGGTTTGCAAATGTAAACAAATCCCCCAACTCTGAAACTGCATAGTGCACCTTGAAGGATATTTTATATAGCAGAAATATGATTCAAAGAGTAGAAAGGGTACACACACACACACACACACACACACACACACACACACACACACACACACACACACACACACACACACACACACACACACACACACACACACACACACACGCACACACACACACAAGGTTGATGGTTGAAGTGAGAGCTCTTCTGCATTGATGGCCCATTGTTGAAAGTCCCACGCATTAATCCTGCATGTCTCACACATTAATAATGCAAACAAGACCTTCATGTTTGTTCCATAGACAGGGCCCATTCTGTGTACTTTTTCAAAAGGAAAGATTCACACTAGTCGTTTTATTCGAGGGAGAAAAATATGTTTTTTTTGCTGCTCTCCAAACTCTTGGCTTTTCATTTTGAACGACAGAGATAAAAAAAAACTGAGATTGTTAAATTGTTTTTCATTGGCTACAGCTGCTGCCACTGGTTACGTACCGTATGTAGGTAAGATCACAAGTACATACAGTACGTTCAATAGTAGTTGTGTTCAATTCTTTCTGTACTCTATGTAGGTAACACATAAAGATCACTATAGTTCACAATCCAATACATACTCTGCGAATGCTCATAATTGTGAGATCAATTATAGTATTAATTTGTATCCGTCAAGCTGGATATGTTAAATGTGTTGTATTGAAGTTCTCATAGGTAAACACTTGATAACCAACGTTCCTAAGAAGGCAAATCAGTTGGAACGAATGGGCTTTCATTTTAAATGTTATAGTGACAATAGGTGCAGTGGTTAAAAATGAAAATCAAACAGTGGTTATGTTAAGTACGTATGCTTTGATAGAAATGAATTGTAAACAAAACAAGTAAATGCCCTTGATTCCTGCACAGTCATACTCACTGCAGCCTTACTGTAGGTCTACTCTACTGTATATGTTGCGCTTTTTTCCAACAGTAAATCACTAGGGTTTAATTACCTGCAAATGAACTGCCGTTTCACTATCTTGCATAAGATTATCCCGTCATGATGAAATGCCACTAGGGAGAGTGGTGTGTTCCTAGACGCACAAAGTACAAGATGCCACTTTGTTAGTCTGATAGCTGCTGAGAGCGTGATGCGTGTGACAGCTAGAACACACTCATAATGTGCCCTTCAAAACGCTGTATAAGGACCACTTATTATGTCTACCGCGCTTTCAAGTTCAAAGCTATAGTGCGTGAGTTTTTGATATAAATGAATGTTGGATAGATTTGTGACATCGCCAAAAGAGTTGACACAAAGTTGATTAAGCCTATCAGCTCCACAAAACTCTCTCTGTATTTCTCAGTATGGCAGCGTTTACAAACTGGTGTTGACCCCTGACACTGGCGCAGGAGCTCAGAAAAATCCCAAGAAGAGTCCAAGAAATGTTTCGGTTGTTGATTCTACTGCAAAGAAAAAACTTGGACTTACAGCAGAAGGAATAAAATCCACGTATGATCACTGAAGGCTTTACCTCATGTAGATGCACCGACAGTGTTGTTGTAAAAGAAAATCTGAATTCCTCATATGGGCGACAGAAGTTACGCACTATACAGCTTAAACATGGGTTGAAATTCAGTCATCAAATTACTTTCTTTTTCATCTGTTGTTTTATAGTCGTTGTAGGAGGCCACAGTACACACACACACACACACACACACACACACACACACACACACACACACAGCAATGTGAGTGGGGCAATTTGCAGCGGTGCGTTCAACTCTAGTGGTCTAAAACACATTGTCCCGACAGCTGCAGAGTCAGTGTGTGAGCAGCAGTTTTGAAATGGTCGACCTCAATTTCCATCCATAAGGGTGAGTTTTTTAAAAGTCTGTGATGGGCAATCAGACATAACGGTTTCTAAGGCCGGCAATGCCAAATATTGTGTAGCAGAGAAATTTGCTTTATGGCGCCTAATTTGACATTCAATTCTTGAAAAATTATATTGTGGTTGTGGACTTTTCTGTTCACTTGGTTTGGTTCACAGGTCTCATTTTTTTGTTGTTGCACTTTTGTCAACTATATTAATCCCAGATTCAAGTAAAAAAATCTTTAAAATTCGTCAAAATAGTACACTAGTGCTATACAGTATTATGATATACTAAGAAATGTTTCAGTTGTTGATTCTACTGCTAAGAAGAAAAAACCTAGACGTAGAACAGAAGTAACGCACTATAGCTTTAAGAAGCACACCAAGAACTTCTACCATGAAAACATTATCAGGAGACACTCCTTTAATATGCTTTGCCAGCGCATTATAATCAGGGACTATTGGGATATGCAGAGGGTACAGTGCTGCCCCCATTAAGTGCCCCGCGGCCCTGTAAAAATGGCCTCATATTATTTGGCCGTTAACAACCCGTGCAAAGCAACCATCAGAACTAACGACCCTCTGGAAAGAGAGTGGCTGCCCATCCCATTACTGATCCCAGACCAGGCTTTAAAGAGGAAACTAGACACTGGCCATTTCAAGGCGACGTTATGCTATCACCCTCAAAACCTTTTCTAATACTGTGTATGAAATCAGACAATGGGAGTTGTTTAGTATTATTAAAAGTAAATATCTCGTAGTGGATAGAGCAAGCACTATATTGCCTCCGGCCTTCGTTGCAGTGGTTGCGGGCTCGAATCCGACCTGTGGACCTTTACTGCAGGTCATCCCCCCTCTCTCTCTCTCTCCCCATTTCAACTCTGTACTGTCTAATAAAGCTTGCAAATGCCAAAACATTATCTTTAAAAAAAACTAAAAGTAAAGATTTGAATGTACATGCTATGTATTTGTATTCTTCGCACCCATGTTGAAAGAACTGGCTTTGAAAATTTCAAAGATAAACGTTTTTTTTTATATTGTGGAGAAGATATTTTATATGTGGTGTTATGTTATCAAAAGAGGGCCCACTGTAGCGAGCTAGTGCTACATGCCCATTTACAGAGCCTAGGCTGTGTATTAACATTGGATTCTTTTTCAGTGCACATACAGTACGGACAGGTAAAGAATTGTGAAGATTGATTTTGACGAAAAAGCGTTCTCCAGAATCACTGACTACACCTTTAAATCCAAAACATTTGAAGGATTTTTAGGGTAGTGCTGGCAGCTTTTGAATGATAACTACCATTTGTCTACATATTCTGAGTTGTGAATATAGCAGTTCTTACTATCAAAGCAGTGAGTGGTGGGTTCAATACACTGCCACAATGTCTTTGATTTGAGCTGTGCTGTGCGTGTACTGTTAACTTGTCACTTGGGATTTCTAGCAGCTGTGTTTTGTTTGAGAAATTGAAGGGAGTAGTAGCTTCTGTTTGTGTTTGAAAGAGAGGAACACTACAACTGGTAGTTCTAAAAAACAAAGATATGGTTAGAAAATGCACTGATTTTACAATAATCTATGGCTTCCATGGTTAATATTCGTGTACCAATGTTGGCAGGACTTGTGACTAAATGATTGTAGGTTGATAACTGTTTCCATGTGTGGATCAGATATATATTTTGGAATTTATTTAAATTTCTTATTAAGGATTCCAATTAGTTATTACCATAGTAACATCTATTCTTTCACACAAAAGTAAAAACAAAACTAGTCATTCAACATTACATAAATATTTCCATAATTTAGTAAATGCTTAAATGTCCGCAGCAACTTGTCGGTTCAATCTTATCTCTTGCTTTTTCTATTTTAGTAAGTAGGCCTCATAAAATATAGTTATTTCTTCTTAATTCATAATTTGAACTCAGTGTACTTTTTTACTATTGGCTCAGCTGTGTTCAATTAACAACAGAAACTTGTTTGTATGTATTGTTGAATGTTTGTGTAATTATCGTAGCTACAGTATGTATCTCGGTTATTCAAATCTTAGTAATATTCTGTATTTCAAAAGCCCTCGTTGATTCTGCACGTCACTTATCGGTCGTGACAGCGCTTACACAGGCTTCACAAACAACATGCAATTTTGATGCAATCATAATACTTTAATGGCCGTGGATATTTTTAGCTCTTTCTCTAGCATTTCAAATTCCACTGTTCCACTGTTCTCAGAGGGTTAAGTCAGGTAGCAGGAGAATGTGGCTGGCATAATTCGGGGAATGCCGACCACATTTTTTATTCAACAGCATTACAGAGTATTTTTAAGGTTTAAGGTTCTCTAGAAACCTGCTCTAAAATAGTATAAGTCAATATATACAGCCGTGGAAAAAATTAAGATATGCTTTTTTTGCTGTCTAGACCATTTGACACAACTGTGTGGCCATATCAAACGGTTACCCATGGCAACAGTCATTGTTTTGATAGAACATTCAGACTGTCGTGATTGGTTCAAAATACTTATTGTGTCATAAGAACCAGACCTCATCTAAACCGAATTTCTGTAAAAGTCGATCAAACTAAAATGACAATGTCTTTAATCTGGATTGATGAATATGCCTTTAACTCTCTTCATATGCTTTACTATCATGCAACCAAAACTCCCCAAATGACATAGAATCATTTTGTGGATTTGGGTTTAGAGGGGCTTTAAGTTGTTATGACTTAGAGTTGTTTTTAAAGATACATATTAGGGCTCAATTAAATGAAAGGTACGGCACATTTAGGTGGAAAAAGCTTCTCATACTCCACACGTTAAGCCCCCTCTTAAGACATTAAAACATTCTCAGATCAGAGCGTTTTTTTAATAAGGTTGGCATAAGCTTCCTGTCAGAATATATTAGTAATTCTTAAAGCCTCTAAAACTCTAGTGAAAGCTAATGAGTAATGTAGGATTTTTTAAAGAATTTACGAAATGTGTTTTGCCAATTTACCGCCCAGTTAAATGATCACAAGGATGTTTAATAAATATAAAATATGAAATGTAATCTGGGTGTGTGGTTTGAAGTTATGTTAAATTAGCTCATGAAAGTAGCAGGTAAGGTAAATAAATATGCTTTTTACTACACTAGGGGCTTACTGCGTGCCGCTAAGTGAACCCTTTTACATAAGAAGGACATCTACAAGTTTATGAGCCTAGTTAGAAAAAAATAGGTAACAATCTGGGGTTAATACACAGCCTAAGCTCTGTAAATGGGCTTTGTTTTGTTTACATACCAGTTTACAGAGTCTAGACTGTGTATTGACACCAGCGCAAACACAATACGGACAGGTAGCGAATCGTGAGGAGATATTCACTTATTTTGACAAAACATTTTTTGACAGTAAGCGTTGACTTACTCCACCTTTATGATTTGATCACCAAAGTACACTTGGTTGACATGCTACAGTAACCATGACATCATGGGATAATTAGAGGGACGGATTGTTTGCATCTACATGAGGTAAGCATTCAGTGATGGCACATGGATTTTATTCCTTCTGCTGTACGTCCAGGTTTTTTCTTAACTGTAGAATCAACAACTGAAACATTTCTTGGACTCTTCTTGGGATTTTTCTGAGCTCCTGCACCAGTGTCTTGGGGACGACACCAGTTTGTAAACGCTGCCATACTGAGAAATACAGAGTGGGTTTTAGGCTTAATCAACTTTGTGTCAACTTGTTTGGCGATGACTTGAATGTAACCGACATTCATTTATATGAAAAAGTTACGCACTATAGCTTTTAAGACATCAGAGTGTTGCCAATACGGTCGTTTTTTTATGCAGTACTTTTCAATCCAAGTTCTTTTAAGATATTCCTTTCAAATCTTTAAAAAAATGTACTTCAGCTTTCTCAATTCTGCAAGTTATCAAATACATTCTTGTTCTTGCGAAAAACAAATTTTTGAACTTGCTTCACACCTTGTAGAGACTTTTTCAGGGTCTAAGATAAAACCCCAGAGTTGTCAATATATTTTGCCAGAAGAAGAGTTAGGCATTGAAGTAGAGAGTGATAGTTCCCTAGAGGGCTGGCCTTAAGCTTTCATACTATAAATATTAATACAGTCGCTCACTACTCAGCCTGGGAGGGAGCTAACAGTTTGCTCATGTCAGCGGCTAACGCTCCAATGTGACACGTTATGAAAAGAGTGATGAGATGACAAAGGCTGCGATGTGACATTTAGTGACAAGTCTCGTTTATCAAATATAAAAAATGCCATCACTTGAAAATGCCAAAGCCCCAGTCTTCTGACCTTGGTCCTCCTGACACCGCAAACAATACCTGCACTCACTGTTATCTTTGCTCTGTTTATTTATTTACACATTTATTTATTTTTCAGTAACCTTCGTGAGAATATAGTCACATACGTATACAGAGAAGTTGCAAAAACTGATTGAAACTGAATGGATAGATAAATAGCTATTGTAAGCTATTGAACGCTTTTATAAATGTCATATAATTTTAATCATTTTATGGTAATTTATATGTTGTATGTCATTGTAGGTATCAGGAAGAATTTTCAGATTTTTGGTTCCGGGTCTGATTCTGAAGAAGTACGTTTAAAAATGAAATGAATCTACCTGGGGTTTCTCAATACATAACAGCCTGAAATTAGCATGTGAATAGTGACTTGCCCTGTGTGTGTGTGTGTGTGTTTGTGTGTGTGTGTATAACAAATAGCTGCCGGTTATCGCTAGCCATGCATGAATTAAAGTTTGATTTACCAGTGGACTATTATTTCAGTTCGTTAGGCTTCAGCACAGATACAATCTCTCCATTTATATCTAACTAACATACAGTACGCTTTGCCTTGAGGGGTTGAGCGTATACAGTATCTCTATAAATATCAAAATCTGGAATGCCCACCCCACACACCAAATAATGAATGCATTTAGCATAGCCAATCCAAACGGTAGGACATCGATATATATATACTGCATATATATATATGTTATGATCTATAGCCTATAAATCTTCTCCAATTATTTTAACATTCTCATCTCACATTAATTTAACTAAACCAATTCAAATTGTCTTTAAGAAAGCAATAATGTATAGTTAACGGATAATTATCTCACTACATGGCTACTTACTAAATTAATCAAGTTATTGAAACAATACATTCTTTTAAACTGTTTTTTGCAGATAAAGACATTATTTTATAACTGCTGCGTTACAGTACAACATATTGTCAGGTAAACGTTCGGAACTTCCTCATAGCAACAGTTACTAACCATGACTCCAAATTCCCTGCTCAGATACATTCAAAGTCATGTTGAAAAAGTATTCCATTGTTTTTTAAAGGAGTAGTATGTAACTGTTTGTAGATATTTGCCAGCGTACAATTGATGTAAGTGACACTCACTGTTGCCTAGTGACTGACTGGAGACAGCTAAATAAATACACTGCAGTTTGAGCTGAGATATTTAAGAGCTCAGGGAATTCTTACCTTGACAAGTTGTCTAGACAAGCGGTTCCAAATGTATAGGAGTGCATACAGAACATTACATACCATTTATAAATAGAAATAGGGAACAATTGTAATGTTCAATGCCAACACTTATACAGCGAATATAAAGGCTTGTATGGCAGTTAAAGGTGGATTCAGTGATTCTTGAGAACGCTTAGTGTTAAAGACACTTTTTTCAAAATCAGTGAATATCTCCTCACGATTTGCTACCTGTCCATACTGTGTGCACGCTGAAAGAAAACAGGGTTAATACACAGTCTAGGCTCTGTAAATTGGTACATAAACATAGGTGGCCAACGTAGCTAGCAACATGCCCTTTAACAGAGCCTAGGCTGTGTATTAACTCCAGATTTATTTTAAAGCACAGAAAATTGATTTCGACAACAAGCGTTCTCCAGAATTGCTTACTCCCCCTTTAAAGCATACAGTATATATGTTATGTATATAGAGTAAGGCAAGTTGATTTTTCTCAGTACCTAGACTAGAGGACGCCTGGCCAAAATATCATTGTAATCCCCGGGTTGCACTTAAACTGTGGAGCGAAACAGCTAATAAGGGAAAATATGACCACAGTGAATTCAAAGCTCTTTTACTAGTGTTACCCATTTTCCATTTTCTAAAATCTCTTATGTGTCCGCTAAAGGCACATATTCATCAGGCTTTGGCTCGCGCACCGTGTCGGGCGCTAAACAGCTGTGATCACTGTGGGGATTGTGGACACAGCACTGCTATTGTTTCTACTAAAAAGGCAGGAGACTGTTTTACTTTGGTGACGTTATGGAGATTAGGTTTGTCCAAAAAACTACCATTAGTTTTTCCCACTTCTGCCTGTAACCTCTGCAATAGTAGCAGCATGTATTCTTTTATCAAGGCCTTACAGTATTTGTATTTATCCACAACCAAAAAGGCTAAAATATCTAATATCTTTCCCAATACTCATGCTGACGGACAATTTAAAAAAAATTATACTGAAAGGTTTGCATTGGTCTGCTACCGAGATGGAACGTTCCCTCAAATTTGGCCCGATGAAAATGTTCTTTAAGAACTTTATACTGGTCGTCAAAAACCCCAAACTGCACATTTTCAAAACGAAAAGACACATTTAGTATACATACATAAGTAAATGAATGCGTGTATGTAGTATTACGACGTATGAGCAAGTGGCAATTGTGGCCAGGCACGGGTCAACTAAGTGTGAGTGCGCCAATCAAGTGTTTATAATTTCAGAACTCTTCGCTTACTGTAAAAAGGATGGGGAATCAGACAATATAGATTGTATAGATGTTTGACCAAAGTTAGAACTGGAAATATAGGAGTAAGGAAAAACCTTCAAAATAACATGGACTTCTGACAACCAAATTACATTAAAGCAACAAAAAAATAATAAAATAATAAATCTTTATATAGGCTACAGTAACCAATTCTTTTGACCACACATCATGTAGTAGTGACACATTGCACCAATCCATTCTCCATGCTATCCACAGTGTTAGGCTGATAGTAGGAGCTCCCACCGTATCCTGGCTCTTCTCCCAGCCATCCCACTCCCCCCTGCTGTGAGGAGGCAATGCACATGGAACAGAATGCAACGCTGACACGTGCACTATCATGTCGATGTACAAACAGCAATACAGCCGCGTATAATCAATCTACCATTGCTAAAAATTGAACTACACTGAATTATTTATAAGTATTTATATCTATAATATATTATAGAGCCCTATATTTCCTATTGTAAATGTCCTAGAAATGTATGTGATGTCTTATATTCTAGCTAAACAGATAAGAAAAATAACATCAAAGTGTTTCCAGAACTGCATTTTATAACATTTTAAATTATTTTGTCATGAATGTCTTGTGAACCACTTATAGTACATACATTAGCTACTTAGAATGCAATATGTAATCATGATACATTTGCTTCTTGGTTATCTAGAGACTAGATGAATCGCATGTACTGTATTATAGTTGCAACAACAGTCTTGGTGCGATGTTTGCATATCACAGAGCTTTCGTGTTTGGCTGCTCTGTGTTTGTGTGTGTGTGTGTGTGTGTGTGTGTGTGTGTGTGTGTGTGTGTGTGTGTGTGTGTGTGTGTGTGTGTGTGTGTGTGTGTGTGTGTGTGTGTGTTTGTAAGTGTGTGTGTATTTATGCAATTAAGTGAAGCTAAGCACTTGATTGAGAGAGCAAGAGAATCAAAGAAAGGGCAGTGTATAAATTGTTCTTCTGTAAATTGTACCTTTTACGTTTGAACCAAGACATCGCACAGCAGGAGGCAATTCAAACAGTCCTCAGGCTCCTAACCAGCATTTTCTATCTGTTCAACTGAATCAAGAATACTGTTTCAATCATTGATTTAAATGTGTAGTCAGTGATTCTGGAGAATGCTTGTTATCAATTTTCTTTTGTCAAAATCAGTGAATATCTCCTCACAATCCGCTACCTGTCTGTACTGTGTGTGTGTGTCGCAAATATTCAGTGTTAATACACAGCCTATGCTTTGTAAACGAGCATGTTGCTTGCTTCGGTGGGTCACCTTTGTTAACATACAATTTTACAGAGCCTAGGTTGTGTATTAACACCATCAGAACACACAGTCTGTACTTTCTGTGCGGATTGTGATTGTGAGATATTCACAGATTTTGACAAAAAGTGATACGTTTTCCAGAATCACTGACTTCAACTTTTATACCTTGATTTCTACAGTGAATGCCGCTAAATTACCACTGTTGAAAATACCCAGGAGGCTGGCCTATGATTTAGTTCAATCAATTTGAACTCCTTTATAGAGGGCAGACACTTTCTCTTGGCACTGAAACATTTTCAGCAGCCTTAATGTATGCATTTATGGAAACATACTGTGCACAAGAGTACAGAGTGACAACTTGGTTTAAAGTGTATAAAGCGCGTTGGTCTAGAAGCAGGTGGGGTGAGAATTTTTTTTTTAAGAGCATGACATTTTGACAAGGTGTTATATCTCACAGAGCACCCGGGTATTATAACGCTTGAGTGGAATAAAGATTGGACCAACTGCTCCCATTTTTATGCTTCTGGGATATTTAGATTGTATAGACTTAGATACAAAACTATGGATAGCACTTTAGTTTTACGTATTAAAAATTCAGTCTTAGATTATGCTTTTGCTCTTGTGTATGTACGATGTGCACAAAATAGTTTATTTGTTAAAAATAATTATACGGAACGGAACTCAAAATGCTTGAGGATGTCTTTTTGAATGCAAAATATTAGCCTCACACACAGGTTGAATGATACTCCATATGAAATAGTTTTAATATCAAACCGTCAGCAAGTATTGGCTTAAAAAGTTGTCTGTAAAGATTTTTGTTTATTTTGTCTTTATGAATAACAGCAGAGGTGGTTAGTTGAATTCCAGTGATGGTAATATTTCTTGAATCTGGACATTTTAAGAGGAAATTCCCCCCCAGGCTAACAATTTAAATATTCCTTGCACTGCAGTCTAGATGTTGGTGCATGCTCTATCCACACACACGCACACGCACACACGCACGCACACACACACACACGCACACACACGCACACACACACACACACGCACACACGCGCACACACACACACACACACACACACACACACAGTATCTCACATTGCATTGCATTATAGTGCAATGTTACAATACAGCTGGGTGTGGTCGTAGATAGAACAGTTATTCATTTCAACCCACTCAATTCACTGCAGAACAACATCCTTCAGACCAGATTTAGTGTTAAGATTCCCTTTAAAACAGTAACTGATAATGTCTAGAGAATGATGAAACAGCCTGTATCATTTCACCAGCATTGCAGCGCTGAGTATCGTTTTAAGATGCAGGTCTTAAAATAAAAATGCCAACAAATTTGTATTTCTTTATTTATGGAATGATATAAGATATGGGCTCAGCTCTGGTCTGAAGTAACTCACACCTAATGTGGTATAATTTAATTCTTGATAACTGGTGTCGAAAAATTGTTCAAGCATCAGGAAAGCTTGTCTAAATACGTAAAAATCAATATATGATATCAACGTTGGCTGTCTCAATAATATGCGTTTACAAAAATCTGTCATTGTTTAAAATACCTATTGTGTCATTACATTTCTTTATAAGTTACGTTATCTTTATTAGTCAATTTACACAAGGCACATTGAAATTTGTCTTTTCTCATATCCCCTCTCAAGTTACCACACTTCGGAGGGGGTTGGAGCGCAGGGTCAGCCATAGTACAGCGCCCCTGGAGCAGTTTGGGGTTAAGTGTCTTGCTCAAGGACACAATGGTAGATGGTGGGCACAGTAGATGGAATAGCAGCCACCACTAGTTTTATTACTAACACCCTCCTGTCCGGTGCCGGGGATCCAACCAGAGACCTAATGGTTACTGGGAGGAACCAGAGACCTTATGGTTACTGGGAGGAACCAGATACCTCATGGTTACTGGGAGGAGGAACCAGAGACCTCATGGTTACTGGGAGGAGGAACCAGAGACCTCATGGTTACTGGGAGGAGGAACCAGAGACCTCATGGTTACTGGGAGGAGGAACCCGAGACCTCATGGTTACTGGGAGGAGGAACCAGAGACCTCATGGTTACTGGGAGGAGGAACCAGAGACCTCATGGTTACTGGGAGGAGGAACCAGAGACCTCATGGTTACTGGGAGGAGGAACCCGAGACCTCATGGTTACTGGGAGGAGGAACCCGAGACCTCATGGTTACTGGGAGGAGGAACCAGAGACCTCATGGTTACTGGGAGGAGGAACCAGAGACCTCATGGTTACTGGGAGGAGGAACCAGAGACCTCATGGTTACTAGTCCCCTCTTTCCTCTAGGCCATCCTGACACTATTTATGGAATGATATCTGGTCTGGACTGGACTAACTCACTTCTAATGTGGCATAATTTATTCCTTGATAAGTGGTGTTCAAAACTGCTTACAAAAAAATATGTAAACAAGGTTTTTGAATGCTGTGATTAAATGAACGACCTTTGGGCAGAGAACACTAATCAGCTTGAGCCTTGCATGGATGTTACATACTGAACATCTAACTCGTTTGATGGTCCTCTCTCTCTCTCTCTCTCTCTCTCTCTCTCTCTCTCTCTCTCTCTCTCTCTCTCTCTTTGTCTCCTTTCTCCTCTCCAAAGGCTTCTGACCTTTTACTCAGTATTGCAAAGTGTATTCTTGGGATCACAGAGCATATTCTTAATCTCACATTCCCCAGATATATCCGACTTGCATACATGCTCACATATATGCTGCTCTACCGTTTGATATGTAGCCTTGTACATGTGCACTGTTGAATAAGTAATAGGGGTTGCTTGCTTTGCTGCTACAGTATGCATGCACTAACATTCTAGATCAACACAGTTTTCTTTTATGCACACTTCTAAACCCACTGACTCTCCCATTTGCCCTTAACAGCATTTTCCACTTCGAGGCGTCTCCTTTAATGCAGAAAAAAGTATTTTTTATGTAAAACATACATGCAACCTATCAACTTCAATTATAACATGGCATTGAAGAATAGAACAGTCCCCAGTTCCCCTAATGCATTGTTACAAAGGGAAGGATTATCAGGAGACTGTGAGTGTGTGCAGTTTCTTGATGTCACTTTACAGAAGTACGTGTCAAGATTTTTCCTTTTAGTGGAATCTTGCTGCCTTTAAGTCCTATCAACCTAGGAGAAAGGGCTGTGTATTGGTAAGCACTTTACGATACAAGTTCAGTACAATACATAGGTCATGATATACAGTATAACAACACATTGCAATACGATGCATATTTAAGCAATATCACATGAGAGGGAGCAATGTTGTCGCTCTACATCAGCACTGCTGTGATTCGGTTGTAGTTATTAAGCAGCAGTGCAAACATATTCAATACGATACATATTATGATATATTGCAATATTCCACATATTTTACTAAAAATGTATAAAAAGCTGAAATACAAGTTGCTTTGTCCAATATGGTTGGTCTTAATAATAAACATTATATTGATCATTCAACAGAAACATTGTCAAAACTATTCAAAAATTGAATTCAAATTTCAAAATACAGGAATTAAATGCAACTTTGCAAAAAAAAATCTTCAAAGTATGGATTTTTAGAACTGACAATGCAATACAGATATCTCAAAAATATATCAGGATAGGCTATATTGCCTTATCAAATTTGTAGCCTGGTCCTTATACTATGAAATCAATCAGTGCAGTTTGTATCTGCCTTCTGTGTTTTACCTGCTGATTTCGCACCTCAGTGGTGATACTAGTTATTCGCTAATGTATGGATAGTGTATGACAAAGCCTCTTGATCTCAGTTGACTCCAATGTTGCAGACATTTTGTATTCAATCTGTTGTTAAAGCCATTCCATATTTAAACAGAACAACTTGAGCTTTTTTCGGAAATTTCTCATCACAAAACATGTCCAACAAAAGCGTATTTGAGATGCCAAAATATCACTTGCATGTACATGTGTAAACATTAGCCAGTAGTCTATAGGCTCCTGTACTCTAAAGATAATTCCCTCTTTAGCATCAACTCAAGGACAAACAAGACAGTACATAAACTGACCGTTTGCTCAGTTTTCTCCTTTTTATTTCTGAGTATATGAAAAGAAAGAAGTGTTTTGATCATGAGGAGAAGCGCTATGGTGCATCTCTGTCGCTCACTCTTGCCCACTGCACCGCCCACACACCACTACATGTCTCTCTCACTTTTCTTCTCTTTGTTCAATGCAGTGTTGCCATTTAAAATGAACAACTATCCCTGCGTTCCAAATCACATACTCTTTCTTTTAACTACACTACATACTAAAGTACAGAAGAGTTTAAGGGCCACAGGAGAGAAAATAAATCAGATAAGGAAGACTTTTTTTCATTATGTTGAGAAATGTCAAGAATAAAGACGAATACTCCAAAATGCTATTGGAGTTAGTGGAGCATTTATGTATTTTCAACATACTACAATTGACGTGCATGTATTGGGACATCCTACATCTTTTTTTGGCGTACTAAATAGTAGGGAAGTAGGGGAATTGGAACGCAGGATTGGTTAAAATGGCAATGCTTTCTTGCTTTTTTGTGTACTCATTTTGAAACAGGGATCTTACATGCCTCCATTTTTATTTTTTGGCTATGTTTGATCCTATTGTAACTGGAAACAAACGTGGAAGTTATTAGTTGCTGTGCACGGTTCAATGACAAATTTGCCATGACAAATTTGCTGCTATCCCTGAGAGAAAATAATCACAGTTTTCATCAGAACAGTGATGGTAATCGATAGCAATTGCTCTGTATGCAAGTGATTATGGAGGCTGAAAATAGGCCCATCATAGCAATCACACAGCAATCATTTTGTTATGGCATGTTACAAATATTAGAAATTATTGCATTATTTCAATGTTGTCACCTGCAAGACGGTTATTCACTTTAAATGGAAAACAGATGTCACACAATATGTTTGTCAGGGTCATTCAATTGTGCATTTGATATATGATATTACCACATTGTAGCACCATATATCTCTCTTTGAATAGTATAATAATATCTATCTATCTATCTATCTATCTATCTATCTATCTATCTATCTATCTATCTATCTATCTATCTATCTATCTATCTATCTATCTATCTATCTATCTATCTATCTATCTATCTATCTATCTATCTATCTATCTATCTATCTATCTATCTATCTATCTATCTAATTCTTTTCAAATGTGAGAAAAAAACAATAAATTAAAGAAAATAGTCTGAGGCTTTTGTGCAGACTATGCAGGTATGACTCACAATCATACGTAGCTTTCAAATCTCTTTAGTATTCCAGGCCAGCCTCTTCAACACTATAAGTGGAGCTTTATATATGAGCCTAATATGTTTTTTCTTATACATTTGAACACAAGCAGAAACATTGAAAGGGCTTATGAGATTTGGGACTCGACCATGGCTTGGGTTTGAAGGCTAACCCTGTTGTGCTGAGTTAGAGGAATATCCCAATGAAGGAAACTGATGGTCTATATGGTACACCGTTTGACCCATAGCCGAGATTATTTATCACCGTCCGCTGGAAAGGCTCATAACTCCTGTTTTTAGTTATAGATATTTTATTCGTCAAAGTCAGGTCAAGGACTCGGTGATGCTGTGTGTAGGTCAAGAGTAATCTGCTGTGTGTCCACGGGAAGTTTGGTTCAGGAACTGATCTCAACATATATCGCATGGGATACTGTATGTGTGTACTGTAGTGTTATGTACTGTAATGAAATACAGAGCTGTCAGCAAACTGGTGGCAGAATAGATAATGAAATGGATTTGATTTATATAGCGATTTTCTCAGATGTAAAAACCATAAGCTTATTGATAGTGTATGAATGACCTAGAGTGGATTTGTAATGTTCACCAACAATAGTCATACAAACGCATTGAGCTGTCCTTGTGTTTCATTTGATTTACAGTCTTCAATGTCCACTGTAGCTTTTACTGTTGACCGATTGGTCGAACCAAAAATGTGAAAAACTAAAACAAAAATAAATGAAATAGGGGAAGGAAATGAAAGGTAAAACAAATGACACAGTTAGTTTTCTATAGTGATAATGATTTTAGAGGCCAGGGGCCTTTACGGATTCTCTTTTTTGCATAGGAAATATCCTTTCCTATCGAGATGAACCGGAAGTACTCGGCGGATAGGTGATTTGAATTCTCAAAATGCTCAGGAAAGGCATAGGAAAGGAGCCTCGATTCATCCTTTAACCCTCCTTTAGCATATGGTTACTCCGGACCAACCTATGCGAAAGGAAAGGAGATAGTGGTATCCCATAATCCTTTACGGCGGCAATATTTAAAGCAACAAGCCACAGACGGAGTTTACCGACTCTACACGAATACGAACGAGAGGTAAAACAGAAGAGAGGAGAAGAGAAGAGAGGAAGATTTCGGCTAAAACTAAATACCCCCCCCCCGCCCCATAAAGATAATAAAGAACTTATAAAAGACCAACATCATAATAGTTATTTTCGTAGCACATCATTTACACCATAAGAAAATAAAATGCCAACTTCACATTTAATGAAGACTAGGCTCCTGGGGGCAGTTCATTTCAACATCAACATAAGTGTAGCCTCTTTTTTCACATGTGGATTGGGATTCAAGTGGCTTTAAATATTCCCCTTGGCCAAGTCCGATCTAAGTGATTCTCACTCTGTTGGCGACAACCTGATTAAATAATCAATATGAAAAGAACGCATGGATCAAACGAGTGCTTGTTGTAGTCCATTTTCGGAAAATAGTGTAGTTTCACGCTAGAGACTCAATTCAGCACTACTCGCCGTCGCACAATGACGTCGGTTAGGAAAAGTGGAGTCAAATTCATTTGAAAACAGTGCTGTCTTTTCCTATGTTCGATAGGAAGCACCTTTCATCTCTCCTTAACCACGATGACGTTTAGGGGTTAAGGTATAGGAAAGGAGGCTTATAGGTTAGGAGATTGGACTATTCGTAGAGGCCCCAGGTCTGATCTGTTCTCAGAATTATAAAGGAGAAAGTACATTTAAATAAGCTGTAGACTATAAATCTCCCCGTCTAAGTTATCCTCTCATAGATATTTCTTATCTATTTCTTAACACTAAAATACTTGACATTTTCAATAAACAAAAGTACTTCAACATATCTATCTATCTATCTATCTATCTATCTATCTATCTATCTATCTATCTATCTATCTATCTATCTATCTATCTATCTATCTATCTATCTATCTATCTATCTATCTATCTATCTATCTATCTATCTATCTATCTATCTTCTTAAACACACACAAACACACACACACACACACACACACACACACACACACACACACACACACACACACACACACACACATTAAATTTAGCCTTTCATTTTTACCAAATTACCCTGGGAAGCATTTCTTGTGTTGAAGGTCAGAGAGTAATGGCTCAGCTAAATTAAAGATGATTAACGTTGTTAAACTTAATTAAGTCGGCGAAGGAGACGTCAAATTACTGCAACCTGTTTCAGAGGTTGTCACTGCTGGTGCTCTCGCTCAAAACTCTGTGCAAAGGATTCTGCTGCATTATATTGCTGGTGTTAATACACAGCCTAGGCTCTGTAAACTGGGATGTATAAACAATTATACCATAGTCTGTGTGAATACTCTATTCTGATTGGCTGGAGAACATTCCATGGGTGTGGATTAACCCCTGATGTATGGACACCTAGATGGAACTGTTTACATTCTGTCCACTTAAATGCGTCGCCGGCTTGCCGCTGATTAAACTGTGTTGATAAGGGATTTATAAAGCCTAAAATATCCTGCCGTGCAATAGCCTCTGGACACCACAGGATGGTGCTCGTAACACAAGAGCTGTAGTAATGATAGTAGTAAAATAAAGTGGCTAAACTTAATGTCCTCTGGCTAAACGTCAATGGTGATCTCGTTAAAAAGGTGAGTAAGACTCCTGTTTAATTTGAAAAAGGTTTGTAACTGAGTTTACATGTAGCCACCAAAGCCCGGCTGCACTGTCTATCTGGATACAGGCTACTGCTGTCAGTCACTGCCTCACGTAACTTCAGGCTGTAGCCCGTAATACACATGTTCGCAGTCATATTCTCCGTGAAATGCGTTATTTATTTTGGGGGAAATGCATTGTTAGCTCGGTGGAGATGTTGTTAAACATATTGGCTGATTACATTTACTGTTTGTACAGCGTGCGCAATGTTTTTTTGACTTTGTATCTTCTTGCTAGCATAACAGTAGCTCTGTTGCTAACAGCTGCCGCAGTCTCCCGTTGCTCGTATCCTTGGTCCGACTCTCAGTACAATTTGAACGCACCATTACAGCCAAATTCTGTCGTCGCTAGGTCGTATCCTTGGTAGTTCCTATTGACTGGAGTACTGAACTACGTTTTCATTACATAAGAACCTTATGGGTTTGCAATGGGTATTCCAGTTATTATACGAGGTCTCGGGCGTTGCTGTGGAAACAAGTTGTTATTCGTTCGAAACAAATCTAGTTTCATTAAAAAAAAATCTAATTTGATCGCAAAAAGGCATGAAAATATAACTGAGTGGTCTAATTATTATTTTTATTAGTAGGTGACTATGGTATAAGCGGGTTAATGCCCTTCGAGGTGTCCAGGTATCAGGGGTTAATGGACTTCGTGAAGGCAACTGTCCTCCGCTGCGCGTCGGACAGTTCTCGCCTCCACGGTGTCCATTAACCCCTGATACCTGGACACCTCGAAGGGCATTAACCCTTACGTAGTATGTAAATAAAGGTGTCCCACCATGGCTAGCAACATTGTTTTTAAATCCTGTCATAATTCTGGTTGTCTGGTTGTTATTAAAATACATTGTAACTTTAATTTAATTTTATTTTATTTTAAGGTTTGTTTTATACAATGGAACAAAGACACACACACACACACACACACACACACACACACACACACACACACACACACACACACACACACACACACACACACACACACACACACACACACACACACACACACAAAGTATCTTGAGGCCGGATTGCCTAAACATCAGTGATGACTTACACATTTATTAACAAATCCTCTATGTTGGAGTGTTATGGTGTCCTTCGCCTTAGACTGAAATTCTGTGCAAAATACAAAAAGCACTTTGAGCTGACAGTGAGCTCAGAAGCCACCCGCAGCACCCACCGTGTGTGTCACCTGTTTGGGGAATTCCTCTGAGATGTGTCTTTAGAAACACACACACTTGCCTGCTGAGGCCTGTCACTGATAGCAGGAGATATTTAGTAGGGAATTCAAAAATGCCAGTCTAGCTGCTGCCGGTATCTCCCTATCTTTGGCACCATTCCAACACTCTGACACACCGACAGCGATTTGCACAGTTTCCACACGACACACAAGCACCTCTGTGGCCATAGCTCACTCAACACAAGAGGTAAATACAGATAAGAGAGAGAGAGGCGCACAGACTATCTTAGTTTTTTGGGATTTTGGTGATAATCTATTAAAGCGAGACACTCCAGGTGAAAAGGGTTATGTTTTTAACTTATAGATATCATCATGGAACCTTGCCAGTTGATTACTTACATTAAAACAATTAGTATTTGTATTATAATTTTTTCCAGATGTTAAAAAAATAAATATGCACATTTGTCAACATCTAACTGATTAAGTGTACATTTTTCCTGTACAAGAGGGACACCAAAACAGCCTCATGATCATCGAAATAGACCACATCAAATTTTAACTTGCACATGCTCAAAAAAAGTAGTTTAATAGCCGTCTCAAATAGCTCTGAATAGCGTATGAAACACTTCCCATGCGTTTGAAATTCAAGGTTGTAAAGAAAGAGGGAATACCTGCTCATGTGTTCTCATTGTCTCCGGTTTAAGTGGGGTCAAGACAGACCACCCTAAGAACCCCCCCACTCTAAAGCTAGTCCTACCATGAAGCATCTCTATGTGGGACAAAGACAAGCTCTATGCCCCGTGCACTTAAGGTACGCTCTCCTGAAAACCCTCTTATGAGGCTGGAACTCACTCAAACTTTAATGGGAATAGCTCACAGAAAGTAGAGAAAAAAAGCTATACTCCAATGTGGCGTTTATTAAACCAAAGCAGTGAAACAATCCTATATTTAGTGTACATTTAAACGGATATTATAATTTTATCTTAGCACATTTTATATACTGTATGTGGTGAGGGTTAGGGTTAGAAAAAAAAAGTTTTTCTGCTGGCCCCCTCTGCAACAGTGCAACGCTGAATTCTGCTACAGCAACGTCTCCCCAAAACTCCTTCTAGGGCCTGTTTCTCAGACATGGATTAAGCCTAGTTCTGGACTAAATTGTACTATCAATGGACAATCTCCATTCAAAATTCCATTTAGTCCAGGACTAGGCTTAATCCATGTCTGTGAAACTGGCCCATAGTGACTGATCACCATCTCCATAAGGTAACACACTAACTAACTATGCATAAGTACCTCATATAACCCCACTTCAATAACACTGACCTATCCCTTTAAAGTTCAATGGGAACAGTATAACACAGTAGAAAAGTACCACTAAGAAAAATAGCTCAAATCCAACAAGGGAATAAATTACCACAATGTCACTGAGAGTATCTGGAGGCAAAAGGAAACGAAGTAGATGAAAATACTGAACAAATAGTGACTTAATTGAGGCCAGTGTGCGAGGCTATGTATGGCTTTAACATCGGTTCCAGATGGCTGGCTGTTATTTCAATGTGCCCTGGCTGCTAATACTGCAGGATTCAAAAACGCTGGTAACCTGAGTGTCCCAAGGGCCCCAAGCACACACACACACACATGCAAAGACACACACACTTGCAAGGAGACACACACACACACACACCTACACACACACACCTACACCTACACACACACACACACACACACACACACGCGCGCATACACACACGCACACTCTCTCTTTTTCGCTCTTCCACTGGAAATCAAACCCAAGACAAACTCCCCATCCGCTCTATGCAGCCTTTACTCTGTCTGCAGGTTTACTCAACTTTGAAACGGGGGGGGGGGGGTGTTTGGATATGGTTGTGGTGGAGGAGGGGTGTGTGTGTGTGTGTGTGTGTGTGTGTGTGTGTGTGTGTGAGGGGGTGGGGGTTGTGCAGTAACTTGCTGGTGGAACAAAGCATGTTAACACCATCGCTGTGTTTAACAAGTTTGGAAACAAGCGTCGGGGGTTTCCTCCAAATCCTCATCGGATCTCCTTCACCTCTCGCTGACAGCCCCAGAGTTCACACTCAATATAGCCCTGTGTGTGTGTGTGTGTGTGTGTGTGTGCGTGTATCTCTACCTTGTGTTATGATAATAAAACGAATAAAGCAACTTAACTTAACTTTACTAAACATTTTCCAATGCATGTGTGTGCACTCCTAGGACCATTAGCCGACACAATACAACAAAGCGAAATGTCTTCATAATGCAAATCATAACTAATAATCTCCGTCTGTCTCTCAGCCAATGTTGTGTTAAGTATATTCTAAACCAGAATTCTCAGCTCCCTGAAAGCAGTTTAGCTACTAGCGCTGAATATCCATTTAGTTAATAGAGCCATTAAGCAGCGTGGAGTGAGAGGAGAGAGGCTGCTGTGTGGAGCGCACAATGACGCGGTAATTCTGTGTAATTTATTACTGTGTGTGTGTGTGTGTGTGTGTCTGTCTCACTGGTAGGGCTGCAAGATTTTCACTTAAAGGTATATACAGCTACGTTTTTTGCCCAAATCACCTTTTGTCAAAATCAGGGAATATCTCCACACGATTCGCTACCTATCCATACCGTTTGTGCGCTGAAAAAAAAAATCTAGTGTTAGTAGCAGATCGTGAGGAGATATTAACTGATTTTGACAAAAAAAGCTTAGCTTAGCTCTGATGCTAGCATGCTGTGCTACTCACATCCGCTGATGCAAGTCTGATGTAAAAGCCCTTAGTGGACGAAAACAACAGAGAGGAAAGCACATGGTGTGTGTGTGTGTTTGTGTGTGGGTGTGTGTGTGTGTGTGTGTGTGTGTGTGTGTGTGTGTGTGTGTTTGAAGGTATACAGTAGGAGGCTAAAAAGCTAAAAGCACACCTGTAGAGACGGAGCAGGTAATCAAATCTCCACCCCGGTGTTATAGGCCCGTGCTGCTGGATCTCATATGGGTTTTATTTATGGAGGAATCCTTTTCTGTCTTGGGCCGAGTTCTTGATTAGATCATGGATGCTGATTGTGGCCTAGAGCCGCGGTGATCAATCCTAATTTACTTGGAGAATTCCATTTATATATATCGGAGGAAGCACTCATGCACTGATAGATGAGAGGGCATTTCCCTGGGTTTGCTTTTACAATCAAGATGACAGAATAAATAGGCATGTCTATACATGTTGCTGTGTTGTTTGTAGTGTTGTAAAGATAACGATTGTGAGTCGGAAATCGATTTGAAATGACGTCACAATCTTGTTCTTCGATATTAAAGGTGGAATTGTTGATTTAGCGCCACCCCCCAAGGGTCACGTGGGGCACACACAGCATGTTGTAGCTAAGAAGACAACGTGGCAACAGCTGAAACATCAATCCAACTCGAACCCCCTCCTGTTTCCCTGAAGAAAACCACTGTTTGCTAGCCTTGCGTTTCTCCCCCACATAATAGTCTGGACTTTCTCCAATCTCCATTACATTTATATTGTAAATAAATGAAATAAATTGCACAATAAAGCCCTAGTGTGGGTAATTGAAGATAAGGAATGATGGAGATTATATCACTCATTCATGATGACACCATGTAGAACATATTTTTAAATAAAGATCTAATTAGTTATCATGGCACACAACATAATCATCCTAGCCATCTTTGCTACAAGAAAAATAAAATAAATTAAAAGGTGCTCCGAGGAACTTTCAGTTTGTGTTAACTCTTGCACCCCCTTTGGACTAAAGCAGTAGTGTTTTTACTACGCCAGCTCTAGTTTATGGGTGAGCATACCCATAACAAAAGCATTAAGTAAAACTATATAAAAACAGCATTCTTTCTTTGCACTGATGGTCTCGTTTGCTGTTAGATGTAATTTATGATCATTAGAAAAACAATTAAACTAATTTCAGAAATATTTAAAAGTGCCTCATAGCACTTTTAAACAAAATAATATCAAGTATCGAATCAAATTGTGACCTTCAAATCGAATCTAGGATTTGGATAATCGTGACACCCTTATCTGTGTGTATCACTGCATGTAACTGCATGCTGTTTTCACTAAGGCTTGAGATCTGCTATAAAGGCTGATACTAGAGATGAAAAAAAAAGAAATGGAATCACCCCGGCATTGGTGCTTTTTACGAGCGTCAGCACTGTCTAATGTTCAGAGAGAGATCAGAGGGCTGCAGACCTCCGCTGCCTCGCGGGCATTACAGAGGCAAAGGGATGGTGCAGGTCAAAACAGCTACTGCCAAGCTACTGCCAGGCTCGCTAGCCCTCAGCCATTTCATGTCATAATCAGTTAGGGGGGCGAATCAGCATACAACAACAAACACGCACGCACGCAGGCACCGCACACACGCAAGCAAGCACGCATGCATACACACACACGCACGAACAAACACACACGCAAACACGCACGCAAACACACACACACACACACACGCACACACACACCAACTCAGAGTGCCCGGGGAAAAATCGTCTAGTGGAGCACAGAATAGATGGCAAAATGCATTTCAATCTTAGTGTTCTACGAAAGGGCTGGCTTTGTTATGTTTTAGTTAAAGCCTCTGTAAACCCAAATCCATAAAATCCTTCTAACTATGTAATTTGGGGAGCTAGTTGCTTGATAGTAAAGCATCTGAAAAGAGTTACAGGCATATTTATCAATCCAGATTAAAGATATTGTTATTTTACGTTTGACACACTTTACAGAAATTTGGTTTTAGATGAGGTGGCTATGCTCTGGTTCTCATGACACAATACGTGTTTTGAACCAATCGCAGCAGTTCTCTGCTCAAATGTTCTATAAAAAACCAATGCATGTTGTCATGTGAGCGTTATATATGGTCACGCCCAAACGGCACAAAGCTGTTTATTTTAAATACGTTTTATATTTTTTAACATTTATTTTCAATCAGATTTTTGTCAAAGCTTATTGAGACGCACAACTATGAGATCATAAATTGATTGATTAATATTTTAGACCAGGTTTACGGTGATTGTTAATGTGATGTTGTGATGCTCTCTATGAAAACAAGCTGTGTGTGTGTGTGTAGGACACTGCAGTACCACACCTTCTAAACATAGCATCCTAACTGCCTGTGCTTGTCCAGCGGCCGTTGATCTAGCTAGAGAGTGATTCGCCCCACCCAGAAGGCAGAGGAGGTGTGTGTGTGTGTGTGTGTGTGTGTGTGTGTGTGTGTGTGTGTGTGTGTGTGTGTGTGTTAGAGAGAGAGAGTGTGTGTGCGCTTGTCAAAGCATTGCTCACGGAGATGACTCAGTTAGGCACTTAGAGTAAGATCATTACCATGCAGGAACCCTGTGTCTGGCTTTCGCTGCGTGTGCGTTTTAAATATATATATTTTTTTCTTTTTACGGTTGATATTGAACAGCCTTTGGGTTTTATAGTCTCTCAACAACACAGTAGTGCTTGCCTCTTGTTTTTGCATTGGGTAATCACACGCACACACACACACACACACACACACACACACACACACACACACACACACACACACACACACACACACACACACACACCATTCTCATGTTCATAACTCCTAGAACATGCCATGTTAGCGGATTCAAAGCCCAGGCAAAGATCCAATATTATTGAATCTGTGAGGAGAATTAAATTAGTTTTAGGTTTATGTGATGGATTGATCATTTTACTTGAGACGAACACACACAATGCTTCCCCACTGTTTGGTAATTAACTTTGATTGGGGCGGTGCAAAGTTAATTATGTTGTATTCACTTGTTTGTTATATCGCTACATTCATTTTACCATATTGTTCTTTTTGGCATCTTTTAGCATGGACAACAGCCAACTCAACACTGCTCATTTTCATTTTCTGCTTTGCCGTTTGCATTTTTATACATAGTGGGCGTACTGGGGAAATGCACCTGTTGGAAAACCAAGAAGAAGAAGTACTATAGAATAAATAACTAAATACATATTCACCTCATCACTTGATATTGTGGAAAGACTTGAGGCAGTGGTGGATGATGCCATCTTTAGTAACTAGATTCTTGTCCTTGAAGGCCACCGTAGCTTCTGTAAATTCTCCCAAAGGATAGGGTTAGCAAGGGAGCATTGCCATCAAGAATCTCACCACTAGATGCAGCTAAAATGAACCTTTATTAACATCTTGAATATAGGGAAATACTCGTAGTGAAATATCGGCAGCTTGATGAGATCCATTGATGTGTATGACACTTAGATGAATAAGCATTTTACAAGATGATTTGAATTCATGTGGAAGTCTCGACATACACGTTTAAGGTCACATTCATAATCTAATAATATGCTGCAGCCAATTTCTGTGCAGTTTAGTCTCTCAACAACACAGTAGTTGAGAACCGTATATGTGTGTGTGTGTGTGTGTGTGTGTGTGTGTGTGTGTGTGTGTGTGTGTGTGTGTGTGTGTGTGTGTGTGTGTGCGTGTGTGTCTGTGTGCGTGTTACAATGTACTGTATTTTGCATGCTGTAAATACACACACTTCATCTGTTTTAAATTCTTTCTGGGCCTACAGAAATGCGAGGGGTTTACATGGTTATTTGCATCATAAGCAGCAGGGACGTGAAATCCAAACGCGAGTGGTCACTTGAGACATATTTTGCGACAATTTCTGATGCGACGAGTCGACTTAAATCTGTCTCAACACGACCTAGATACATTCTGGATTTTAATGTATTTATATCATTTGGTGAAGCTTTTCAGTATTTTTCTACTATTACTTTGATATATTTTGAATGTCTTATGTGTTCAGGAAAGCGACTGACATCCGTGTCTATTTGAATTAGTCCATGGTTTCTTCTTTCTTTCTTTGAACAGTTACGTCCTTAAAGGTGCCAACCCACTGCCGGCGGCGAGCGTTTCACACGGCGCGGCCAGGGCGGCGCGGCGCGAATAGAGCAGCGCGGCCGCCGCAGGAGTTGAAAATATTGAACTTTTTGACGCCGGCCGCGCCTCGATAGCCAATCAGCGTTGAGCTCCTCCCGACGTCACTCACTTCGGGACGACGGACAGAGGAAATGAAAACATAATAGTCACAGTTTGCTCCCATACGTTCTGTGAATAGCCTATGTGTCTGTTGCCTGCTGTGTACAGTTATGAGTTTTGCTTTATGAACCAAGTTAGCACCGGTTAGCTTGGGTAAAGCACCATCAGCACAGCAGACTGGTGCTCTCAGCACCGGTTAGTACCAGCGCCAGCATATCCCCAGAGTAGGAGAAGGCTACTCTGGTCTGGCGGCCGGCGGAGGACACAATATGACCCAATATGATCACGCGGCGCGGAACCTGCGATTGGCACCTTAAGAGATTGAATTTGCTTGCTATGGTGGGCCCCCTTTGTTTACATACCAGTTTACAGAGCCTAGGCTGCGTATTAAAAACAGATTTCTTTCAGCGCACACAGTACGGACAGGTAGTGGAACATGAGGAGATATTCACTGATTTTGACAAAAAGGGATGTTGACAACAAGCGTTTTCCAGAATCACTGACTACACCTTTAAGACGTGATAACATCAATGATTCATTTTGTAAATATTGGATTTCCTAAGAAACTGCCGACATTACATTTATTTTATGTGAAGACAATGACAATAGCTTCACAGTCACCTGCTTTACTGCCTGTGCCTTTAGTTCTGTTCTGGGACCTTTAAAGGCATACTTCTCCTCAGGGTTGAATAGAAAACTCATAGTGTTGGGAAAAACAATAAACATTAGCTTCCAACTCATTTTGCATCTTTGCCTCTTGTGTTAAGTGGCACTAGCAATGCCTTGATGAATACTAGTGAGACCAATAGAAAACACTTATGTGCAGTCCAAGTTGTTATTTTATGAAAAAGAATAAGGCAAGTGACATTTGATAATGCCTTTTTATTAGGGCTGTCAAACGATAAACATTTTTAATCAGATTAATCACAGGATTCTGTGGATGAATCACGATTAATCACGATTAATTTTTCCATTCGAAATATGCCCGAAAAATTCGAATTTTCTCTGTATATTGTTGTATGAACGGAAAGATAAATGACAGAAGGTGGATATGTACATTTAAAATTAGTAGGCTATGTTTATTAATTGAAAATCCAAATTATGGTTTTAATACTGAAAATAAATTTAAACCAAACCATACTTCAATTGGTCTGTCTCTTTACTATGTCTTTGGGCAAATATAGGATAGGCTATAGAATGCCATTTATTTGGTGAACCTATAGGTTGTGCATTCTTAAATACATCTTGATTACAGTCCGCGGTATGTGTGTGTGTGCGTGCGTGCGTTTGTAGACGCGACCACGTCCTAGGGGACTGTTCATGTGTACCTGGAAGCCGACGTTATGTTGATGTCTGATCACACACACCTCTGAAAACTGCAGACGTTTGTGTCCTCGCGGGCTCTGAACCGAGTGGACAATGTTTCTCCTCCTGTTGCTCCCGACATCAACTGCCAGCCGTGGCAGTTGATTTTATACTATCTATGCCCCAGACACAGACGTGACCGTTAGCAGTTTAAAACTTTAAAACACGGCACGGGCTAACATGCTGCTATGTTTGGCTGCGCGCAGCTACTGATCCTGGGTCAGCTACAATGTTAGATGACTGTAGTACAGAGCCGGTGGGATGTACGGGGCGGATCATTCTGCACATGCGTTAAATGCGTTTAAAAAATTAACGCCGTTAATTCCAGAAATTAATCACCTTGCGTTAACGCGTTAATTTTGACAGCCCTACTTTTTATAAATAAAAGTTCCTCGTAGAATCTTTAACCAGGAAAAAATACCTCATTGAGATTTATTTGGGCTACAACTGCAAACCTCAAAACATTTTAAAAGTAGAATCTAAAGGAAGAAAGTTCTCACAAAGTTGTTAATTGCGTGGCTGGTATTAGGTTTGGTTTCACCGCAGGCCAAACGGTGAATTAGTCTGGGGGTCTAGCCTTCTGTGGGATAATGAGCATTAATCTGGAATTAATGAGTGACAGGTCATCGCTATGGTGACCTCAGCAGGGCTCCGGAACAGAATCACTTCAGCCTATGAGGTGAGAGGTCCTCATTTAAACTTGCATTAGTTTTGTCTCAAAGTTTTTTTCTCAAAGGACTTTTTACAAGAAACCTTATGTGGGCAGATGGTTTATTTCCCTTCAAAGGTGTAGGCAGTGATTCTGGAGAACTCTGTCATTTTCAAGTGAAATCAGTGAATATCTCCTCCAATCCGCTACCTGTCTGTACTGCGTGTGTGGTGAAAAAAAATCAGGTGTTAATACGCAGCCTATGCTCTGTAAACTGGTATGTAAAAAGAGTGTATTTAAACAAAGGTGGTCCACCGTAGCTTGCAACATACCAGTTATATAAGAAACATAGATGTATTACATACAAGTGTATCTTTATAGCACAATTCAGACATAAGGCATATCAAAGTGCTTTACGGGGGGCTTAAAAATACATCAAATATTGAAATTGTATTATAGATAATAAAAATAAAGAGCGAAAACAGGCGTCCAAATTGTTTAAAAAAAATTAATTAAATTGCATTTAAAAGACAATAAAAATACGCTAATAAGAAACATACATCTTGGGGAAACAGAAAATATTCCAGGATTTGATTTAAAAGTTTAAAAATTACATTATTGCTCAAATGTGTAAATAACCCTAACGTGGCAGGCCAGACACACAAAAACATGTACTTCCTTATTTTTATATTATGATTTTAAAGCAATTTTGTTAATGTACGAGTGGACATGTCGGCTTGACATAACCATGTTACATTGTTGCTGTATCTGGACAAAATCAGAGGCCTAAACTGTACAGAAAGTGAAAACATACACTGCTTCATACAATGTTATTTACCAGGCGGCTTTAATATCGTTATCCCACTGCCTGCTGCCTCTGTCTCCAGTCAAGACTAAACCTAGAATTGAATTGCCTAGAATGATGAGTAGCAGGGAGCATGCTGCAGCAGGATTGCCAGATCTTGCAAAAGAATCAAGCAACTAGGTTCATAAAAACAGGCAAAAAATAAGCAATTGTGTATAAAGTATATCCTGGATAATTTTTTCAACAATTGCAAATAGCCTATACAGTACATCCATGTTTTACACAAAACATAGTCTATAATACAGATAATAATGTCCATTTCTTCAATAATAATAAGGGATTTTTATCGCATTCACTTCATCACACACTTTATATTCTTACTTATAAAAATCACTCATATTTTCTTATATAAATACTTTAACTTTATCATCATATTCATTGTATGAAGGGAGACATTCTATACTAAGCCGTCTTTGCTTCGATTGTAAATAACCACAATTGGAAATAATATAGTTAGAATAGCCAATATCTGTAAGCGACTTGCTTATTAAAAAACAGACCTGGCAACCCTGGTCCCAGGCTACTTGTGTTTATGCTCGGCTTTTACACATTCTGTTTTATTCACATGGTGGGTCTCGCTTTTGATCCCATAAGGAGGCGACTGCAGCTGAGATGTGTCCCCCCCCCCCCCCCCAAAAAAAAAAAAATCTCCCTTAACCCAACCAACATACCCCCTCCCAAGTCTGTATTATTAACACTGGAATTCAGCTCTATTTGGCAACCCATTCATACCCCCTTACCCCCTCCACCCAAGACCTTTTTACCCCTATTGAAAACACACCTTTCTGTGGACCAAGGAGCCTTGTCTTGTTAAGCCGTGGCATGTGAAAGATTTCTAGAATAGCAGTAAGTGGCGCCTGTATGGGGCTTTGCTGGCTCTCAATGGCTCTGTTAGACAATGTTCTTGATATCTGCCCACATTTCCTCTCTCTCTCTCTCTGTCGCACTGCAGGCTGCTTGCTTTCTGTGGATGTGTTTGGCTGCAGCGTTGTGAATTAACTATCAGTAATCCTTTGACTATGCGACCAGGTTAGGTTTTAAAATACAGAAAAAATGTATCAAAAATATATAAAAAAATGTGTCTCTTCTTGTTCTATATCAATTATGTGGTCAAGAAAATATACACTGTATGTACAAAAAAATATGCACATATATTGCTTTCTGTAAAAATTATACAATGTAATCTGGTTAAGATTTAGTATAGTATAGTTGTATATGCTTGTTAAAGGTGCAGTGCAGTTTGTATTAAAGTTAGATGTCTACGCTGCCTTGCTAAACCCTTCGGAGAATTTACAGAAGCTACGGTGGCCTTCAAGGACAAGATGCCATTTACCAAATTCCCTTTACAATTACACACTGCACCTTTAATAATCACATGATCATGTTAATTAAGATGATCAAATGTAGTTTCCTTTAACTGAAAAATGTAAAATATATTAATCTTACTTTGGTCTAGTCAGTCATTTGTCTTGACTTGCCGTCACTAATCAGTTACACATTATGTCTCAATCTTAACTATAGTGATTGGTAATAATGGTTAGTAATTAAGTGATTTCACAGCCAAGTAATCTACAATCATCTTATATTATACTCCAAGAGATTCGCCAAAACATTGTGTGTGTGTGTGTGTGTGTGTGTGTGTGTGTGTGTGTGCCTGCGTGAGTGTGTGTGTGTGTGTGTGTGTGTGTGTGTGTGTGTGTGTGTGTGTGCGCCTGCGTCAGTGTGTGTGTGTGTGTGTGTGTGTGTGTGTGTGTGCGCCAGTGTGAGTGTCTGTGTGTGTGTGTGTGTGTGTGTGTGCCTGCGTGAGTGTGTGTGTGTTAATTTGATGATTTTTTGTGTGGCCTAAGAATGTTTCTTGTAGCATTTAGTCTTGGATTCTGCGTGGAAAATCTATGACTTGTAAAAAGCAGCAAGCGGTTAATTATCACTGAATACGCGATAGGTTTATATGCAGTGGCAATGAATAGCAATTTCTCAGTCAACTGCTTATTGTTTGAGGGATAGTGCCAAGACATTTGCATTTATATTGTAACGCAAACGACCTCCCATGTTATTTTAGATCCCATATTTTACTCCCTCTTGACACTGGAGCAAATGTTCACACAACGATCAGCCTAGAAAACATATTTAAAGGTGGAGTCAGTGATTCTGGAGAACGCTTTCTGACAAAATCATTGAATATCTCCTCACAATCCGCTACTGGTCCGTACTGTGCATGTGCTGAAAGAAAATCCATTGTTAATACACAGCCTAGGCTCTATAAACGGGCATTTTGTTAGCTACGGTGTGCCAATTTGTTTACATATCCATTGTTTACATACCAGTTTACAGAGCCTAAGCTGTGAATTAAAACTTTCTTTTTCAGGACACACACAGTACGGACAGGTAGCAGATTGCGAGGAGATATTCATTGATTTTGACAACAAGCATTCCCCAAAATCACTGACTCCACCTTTAACTGGGGCACAACAAGCAGAGTAAAGTGCTATATGCAAAACCTCTATAGTGACAGAGACGCTTCTATCGTAAACACAAACTTGTACTGATAGTAAAAACAAAAGGATTAACGGCCGGGGCTGGGGCGGGTATCCACAGGGTACTTAGCCACTTGATGGCTGAGGTTGTTACTTTGCTTCCGACGCTGGTAGCACTTAAAGTTTTTTACTGCAGCAGCATAAGATATGCCTTCTGTCCGGTAGTACAACTAGATTTAATATTTGATTTTAGGCAGGGATATCCTAAACACAAGACAGCATAGCCTATCAATATCAGACAGATTATATGAGTATAGTGCTGACCGTATGCTATCTGTATAGCTATTGGACTTACCATACCATTTGAACTTAGATGCTTTTTGTATGAACTATGTATTCACTTTTTCCCAAGTGTCAATTGAATCCATTTCTGCTTCAAATGGTCATGAAATTGTCTGATAACCTCAGTTTAGTAATTGGCTAATCAAGATTTGTTTGTATTTGTATTGATAGATGCAACATATACACTTTAAAATGAATAATGGTAGGTCTGGATATTGGCAAGGACATCGCTATACAACGATATACGTCACGATACATTGCAATACGATGCATATTGCAATAGTCGGTTTTATATTTGGAAGGGGCCACTCTAAATTTGGTCATATTTGTCGGCCATATTGCTTCCAATTTCTCTTTGCAACAACAGTGGGAATGGCAACTGGCAATTTTACAGAAAAGCAGCCTCCTACTCATATTGCAGGAGCGGAAGTTGTAGTTCAAGTTTTAGTTTAAAACACGATTTTTTTTCCACCAAAATATACGTTTTTGTGGAGCTGGAAAAATCATGAAGATAAATATCACAATGTATTGCCGTTTCGATTCTTTAGCACAGCCACAGCCCGACAGCTCCGATAATAACATTTACCATGGTCAACTTTTCTAAACTAACAATCATTTGAACCTCCACACATTGGCTGTTTACCAAGGCTCAAGTAGCTCAATAGAAAAATGATTTTTGTTGTTGTTGATTACATTGTTCATTGTGTTTGCTGTCACTCAACCTACATACACATCTTAACACACAACTAAATGATCTTATACAGCATGTATCCAGTGACCTCAATTGACCAAATTAATGGATTGTCACTGTGCCTGCAACTTTATGTGCGAAAACCCATTATTATAGCTAAATATATATAAAAAAGAAAAAATGTATTGACAGTTGAGAGGAGAGAGTACAGAGTTGCAATGGGGAGAGAAAGGTACGGAATGTTCAGAGGTAGAGTGGCGAACCAACAGTCACAGTGTAGAACTGGTGTAAAAAAACACCAAAACCTACATTATAACTGCCTCTCACTCCCAGAAATGAAACCCAACTTGGATAATTTAGACATCTCAAAATGTTGGAGATATTCTGCCGGTCGCATAGATGTGACTACTGAAGCAATCGGACCTACACAAGGGGAGGTTTGAGCTTCCAAGCTAAATGGTGTCCAACCAACTGCCGCCTATGTTAACTGAAACATGACATTTCTGGAGAAGGGCAGACTGTACCATACTTTTAACATGCTCTGGTTCTCACATTTTTCACATTACAGACACAATGTTCACACTGTGTCTTCATCAGATTCTTATGGTTCTAATGGTAAATTAATTTTGTCAGTTAGACTACTAACTTGTGAGTTAGAGGCAGTGGTTTAAGGGGAAGTTTTGGATGAAATGACCTCTCTGCGGACTGAGTCTATATGGTACTACGCGCCCTACCCACTACACCACCTATAGCACCCTTGTGAAAACCCATTATAACAATGCTTGAAGCTGCTATTCATTTGCTTTATACCCAAATAGACAATCCTGATTCTTACCCATGCCAATTTGTTAGACAATGCAATTGAAAAATGTAGAGTGTGCAATTGTTTTAAATTGGAAAAACGGACCATCCATCCCTATCATTTCTTTTGTCTCTCCAGACTAGAGACCTCGATTGATTTTGGATCATTGCATAGATATGCAGTTAGCTACTTTTTTTTGGCACGGCTCGAATACTGCAGCCCGGGGTCTTGAAAGGGAAGTTTTTGTCTTTGAAATGAAAGACATGAGATTGTTATCTAGAGATTTGAATCTATGGCAGCCATTTTTCACTGCTCTCTTTTCTTTGTAAATAACTTTTCAAACGGAGGCTTTGTTGAGCGTGCCCTCGTTAACCCCTCTCTCCCTCCCTGTTTCAAGCCATTTCTTTTCAAGTCCCTTGTGTCTCGCTATTTATTGATAACGCAACTTTAAAAATACATTTTCTTATCACTTCTGTCTTCAGTTTCCTTGTAAGCCGAGACACTGCAGGCAAAAATATAGATTTTTTTTTGCTTCTATAAAATGTCTTCTTTCATTCTAGTGTATACAAAAGATCCTTTATGTATATTAAGCGGGTTATTTTACTAAACCTTGTCATCTGTATATTTCTCCTATACAACCATCTTTAACAGACATTATCTCAATTGTTTTCCTCATACTATAACCCGTAAATCTCAGCTTCGAAAGCATTATCTTCCGTCTTGATTCATCATACTGTACACATTGCTATTTAAACAGGCAGAACATGCATTTTTAAGACCTATACATAGTATTGTTGATATAATATACAGCTCTGGAAAAAATTAAGAGACCAGTCTGTATTTTTCTTCGATCTTCATCTCTACATAACTTATTAAAAATGCTCTTAATGACAAAAAAGGTATTGGAATTTGGTAGAAATGTTGCCAGTAGTTTATATTATAAAACCAAAATGTTCATTCTACTCAAACATATGCCTATAAATAGTACAACGAGAGACACTGAACATTTGGAATGGTCTCTTAATTTTTTCCGGAGCTGTATATACTGTATACGTGTTCACACATCTTGGCTAAACCAAATCAAATCTGTTAAATATCTTCAATTTTTTCCCTCTCACACTAACACACTATGATAATACCAGATGTAGCCTATTTATGAAGAACAGCTCTCTCTCTGTGTGTGTGTGTGTGTGTGTGTGTGTGTGTGTGTGTGTGTGTGTGTAGTTTTTACAGTACGCCGCTTGCTTTGTCTGAAAACTCTTGATAGATGCACTTAAATTGGTGGTGGATTTTTCCAGGAATCCCACATTTGCACACTATATAATCTTGTCATCGTATTTGGCCTGTTGCTACTTTGAATAAAAACTATTTCTCAAGCACTTTGAAATGCCTTCTGAATAAATTGCGCCATATAAAAAAAAATTCCCTTGTATTTTCCGATTTTTTTTCCCATGGGTAGGCTAGGCTACATCTCAAATACATACTAGCAGATTAATAATGAGTTGGAAAAGGGGGCTGTGTAGTATAATAGCGAGTCTTTGCACACAAAAACAATGCACTTAACAGAACATTCTTGAAACTTTAGAAAATACTGCATCTTCTCCGCTCACTCACATTTGCATTTAGCGTCTGGGGATCTTGAACAGAAAGGTAAAAAATTAGTAAGCAACTCAGCTGAAGTGCTCTTGCGGTTTCAGAGTAGAAGACCCCCCCCCCCCCCACACACACACACCCACACACTATGTGGCGGAGATCCTGCTATTGAGGCGCCAAGTCATTAATCACCAGGATCTTTTCAGCTGTCAATACATACAAAAAGAAAAAAACGCCCCAAACCCAACAATGCTGCCTTCAATACAAACGCTTTTTTGACGCACAGGCAAATAGAGTTCTCAAGGGACTATTGTTTATTGTTTACTGATCTGTCCATCACACATCTCATACAGTATTCATAAATACCTTCTGGAATAGGGTTAGGGTTACTATAGATTTACCAGGAGGAGTCTTTATCTTTAAAACTAAAGTGCGTACATTTTTCTCATAAATTAATGTTGGTTACATTCAAGCCATCGCCAAACGAGTTGACAGAAGTTACGCTCTATAGCTTTAAGAGTTATTTTCCCCTATCCAGTGACTTGCATCCTATTCTTTCTCATACTAAAACACATTCTCAAATGTTGGAGCGAATAGTTGGCAGTAGAATCCTGCGGCAACATGAATGATATGGTTTTCAGCTCATGATATACTGTGTCATTATGGATAAATCATTGTGAAATTGCATTTGGGAGACGCAGTGAAATAATATATGATCTGGCTGCACTTACTATCCGGCTGACTAATTTCCTTTGTTCAGTAATGAGGTTGCAAAGTAAACATTGACCAAGCCTTTAATCACTTTTATACCCACATTTGCATTTTTTTAATCCAACTTAATATCTTTAAAACCACGTGGTCGCTTTGAATTAACTGTCTGTAATATATTAGTTATCTACTGTAATATTATTATGCTTTCATTTATATCATGTTGCATATAAAGGTGGAGTCAGTGATTCTGGAGAATGCTTGTTCTTATAGGCTCTGTAAAATGGTGTAAACTCATTTTTACTTTGATTTTGACAACAAGCATTCTCCAGAATCACTGACTACACCTTTGAATAACAAACTTTTTTCCAATCTTAACTAAGAAAATAAGAAAACCAAAAGCACTTTTATTTTAGCTTCAATATTTTGTCCTTCAAGGCAAAGAGAAATAAAATGTGCCCCATACTAGCTGAATACTAAACTTTCCCCCCTCTCTCTCTCTCTCTCTCTCTCTCTCTCTCTCTCTCTCTCTCTCTCTCTCTCTCTCTCTCTCTCTCTCTCTCTATATATATATATATATATATATATATATATATATATATATATATATATATATATATATATATATTGATCTTATACTCTGTGAGCTATTTGACAGTTTGGGATTTTTATGCTTCAAATTTTAATCATCTCTGCTGCTTCAACGTTGTCCTAAATTTCTCAGGCGCCTCACTTTTCAACCGCGGAGGATTTGTAACTTCTAAACAACACAATTCATGGAAGGACACCTGCCACTTTTACAGATGCTGGGAGGCGAAAGCGTTTCTATGCGCCACATAAAAAGGGAATATTTGTGGGAGACTGGCACCGTAAACTTTATAGGGGCAAGATTTGTTGTGGCCATATTTTATTAAATCTAATCCTGGTTGGCTCTTCATGCACTCTCCCTGTGTGCTGAGCCATGCATACACTGCTGTTAGGAATACGTGCATTTGCATTTTAGTTATTTTCTCACAAGGGCTGTGTGTGTGTGTGTGTGTGTGTGTGTGTGTTTGTGTTTTTGTGTCTGCGTGTACCGATATTGTTGGGGATCTTTACTTTCAAATGGTTTAGTGTAGCTGCTTACATTTTTTGTCGAAGATCACATCTTTTAAAGGTGGAGTCTGGTTGTTGTTTTCGCTTCACTTTTTGTCAATCAGTGAATATCTCCTCACAATCTGCTATCTGTCCGTACTGTGTGTGCACTGAAAAAATAATCTGGTGTTAATATACTGTTAAACATGCTACGATGGGCCCCCCCTGTGTACATACCCGTTTACAGAGCCTAGGCTGTGTATGTAAGGTTAATCATGGTTTCAAGTGATTTCATGTTTGACGATGCATTTCGAAAAAAGAGTACTTTCAAAACAATATTCCTGTAATCGCATCCTCTTTTCATATATTTACTATCCTAAATTCTTGTGTGTTTTTTCTCTCTCTCTCTCTCTACAGAATCACTGGCACTAACCTGGCATTTTGTGTGAGCCACATTTAATGCTGTAAACCAACCCGTGTGGCGGCAGCAGCAGCAGCAGCAGCCATGGAAGTGAAGGAGCGCAGACCTTACCGTTCGCTGACGGCGGCGCGACACACGGACTCGGAGCGGCGCTACACCAGCTCGTCTGCTGACAGCGAGGACGGGAAACAGAACAACACAAAGTCCTACAGCAGCAGCGAGACCCTGAAGGCTTTCGACCACGACTCACGCATGGCCTACGGGACGCGCGTCAAGGAGATGGTGCATCACGAGGTGGACGAGTTCAGCCGACCAGGTGAGCAAAACGTTTGTGTTACGTTTGCTATGTCGATATAACATATTGTTCCTCTTTTTCCCCTTCCGCTTAGGCCTGCTGTAATCATACATGTAATGTAATGTGTTTTATTTTAAGTTTACTTTTTTTAGTTATATTTTAGGTTGCCTACTGACAGCTGGACGGGGACTACAGCTGGAAATGAGCCAAATAGGATCAAGCTGCTCCTTTTACTGTAATGTTAATCAAAGGGGACGGTCCACGATACTATTAACAAATAAACTAAACTAAACTAAACTAAACTGAACATTTAGGCTACTGTGCTGTAGACACGGGCGGGTATGATGATTTGACGGTATGATAACCTTAAGCAAAAACACCACGGTTTTACGGTATTGCGTGTACAGGGGCCTGTTTCAGGTAGCTGGTTTTGAGGCAACCCAGAGTTTGTTCGCTCTGAGTTAGTGGAAACTCTGGGTTTCCCGTTTCAGGTAGCAGGTTCAGCGCGACCGAGAGTCAGTTACTGCGGCAACATACGCCGTGGGTCTAACCTGCTGGATAGGTGGTTAGACCTACCCTGAGTTTGTTTTCACTTTACGCTGCAGCTCCGACTGAAGAAGGAGTGTCACTGTCACACGCGTCCCTGTACAGTTTGAAGCAAAATCACTCCACAGAAATCTCCATCGGGATGTTTTTATCATTTCCTGATGATTTTACGTTTGACCGATCATTTATCTGATCAGTAGCCTTGTTCTCAGCCCTCGGTCCGTTCATATAGGCGGCCACCTTACACATCGTGACATGCTCTACATTCAGATTAATAAACCTATTTGTATTGTGCTTTTTAACGTCTGTGCCACTGAACAGATTTATGTCAGGTGGATTCGTGTAACGCTGCGGCTGCACGCGATTGTTACTGTTCACTTGTGCGATCCTAAAGTCACAGACGAGCCCTTTTATATTCATATTATAGCCTAATATGAATATAAAAATTACATAAATAATTATATAATAATTTAAACTGTGATCACTTGAGGAAAATGGATCTGATAATAAATCAATCAGGCTCTTCAATGGAAACTGTCACCTTATGTGTCAGACGTTAATGTCTTTCACTCCCCATTTAAAAGAAGCGACAGTCTGTTTACTGCACAGTGGGCTATTAGGCTACAGCTTCCCAAATACAGCGAATATAAAACACTGTCAGAAATGCTGTGCCGCGCCAGCTTTATTACTTTACTGCTGATATGCGTAACTTTTTAAAATGGACTATGTAGGCTACTATATATTTTTTCTGAATTGCCGAGGAGATTAGATCAGAGTTATGTGACAATATATCCGTTAATTCTTCTCCATAGGCTACCATAAACTCATTCGTTAATATTTCTAACTCCAGTGGGAGGAGCGGAGAAGTTTTTTTTTCTTTTTTTGAGAAGTGGAGAAGTGGGAGGATCACGCATTTGTTTCTTCTGTTTCCATGGTGAATCATGTTATCAGCGATCCATTGACGATGGCTTTTATGCACACGCTCCACCCAGAGTGAACACGCTCAGAGTTGATTAACCCAACGCTGATCCACTGTTCTGAAACCGAAAACCCAGAGTTGCTTATCAACCCTGCGCTCTGAGTTAACCAACTCAGAGCGTATGATTAAACCCAGAGTATGTAAAACCAGCTACCTGAAACAGGCCCCAGCTCTCAAATGTGTTATTTTGAAGACAAGGTTAGCATTATTAGCTATGTCAGTTTTACATATACAGGTGCAATAAGTAGGGAATTATTTATAGCGAATGGGTCACTCTTGAGAAATAAAGACAAACAAAAGATTATCTGCTACAGTTACAACTTCCTTCATAGCAACGGTAACTATGTAACTCTATTTTGACTGGAGTCTTTTCAGACATTAACCATGACTCCAAAGTCCCCTGCTCTCCTGATACATTCAAAGTAATGTTGAAAAAGTATTCCATTGTTTTTGGAAGGAGTAGTAGCAATCGTATCTATGCCAATATTACTACTTTGCTGTGTTTTGATTGGTCAATCACGGCATTCTAAGGGCAATTATTTCTTGATAATGTAGCGGTTTGATTTGACAGGAAGTGATCTACAAGAACAATGTCTGTTGGTCCATAGCAATGGGGAATTATCGAGAAATAATGGGCCGTAGAATGCTGTGATTGACCAATCAGAACACAGCATTTATCAGTGCCATGCAGTGGCGGAGCCAGGGGGGGGGCCGGGGGTGGCCACGGCCACCCCCCGCAGAATCTCGGCCACCCCATTGGCCACCCCAAGCGCCATATCACAGCCGTCAATAGTTTGCGGAAAAATGCGGAACCTTTCTTACACCGCTAGTACACTGCCGGACCTTTTAGCCGCACGCACACATCATGTAACAGCTCAAGCCTGAATGCCTGTTACTACCATGGTTACTACAGACCTGACGCTTCGACTGGCAAGTAAGCGAACCCTTCCATCTCTACTAGTGCGCTCCGCTCTGCCCCGCCCCCGCCTGAACTATTTCGCTTTCAGCGATTGCAGTGCAATGGTTATTCAGCATAAAGTTAAAACACTCGCTCGCCCAAGACTGATGTTAAACCGAAACACAAAAGCCTTACGCGAGCAAAGCAGTGATTCACCCGGTGAAACATGGGGTGAGACTGTGACTGTGGGTACGGTGTCATCACCTTGCCGGTGAGAAAAGCTCTGTGGCTTAACGGCTAAAATGATAACCGGCCGCCGGGGATCTCATGTCCGCTAACGTTTTTCAGGGGAGGCTTCCGCGATCGGATTGCATTTCACGAGCATGAAAACACAGCCATGTAGGCATTGCGAACTTACAGCGCAACAAGAGGAAATGCCTATAGAGTGAGCCGCCTGACTCCCTCCGTTAGTTTCAGTACAGCCGAAAAAAATACAATCACCACCTAAACATGGACATAGTTTAAATAAAGCATCTTGTTTTTATGTTCATTAGGGCTTTGATGCAAATTCTGAAGTATGAACATTTCGGTGGCAGCTGTGGTGCAGTTTTTTTCAGAAACTCACAGACACATTGCCCATAGGCGTAGATTTGGGGAGGTGGGGCGGGGGGAGGGGGCACAGGGGATGTTCCCCCCCCCCCACCTCAATAATCAGAAGAGATAGTTTTCCCCCTCAAAAAGTAAGAAAGACAACCCTATTCCCCCAAAAGAGGTACAAATAACAGTTTAGGATGTTGAAACATTGATATATCTCCTAATTGTTAATACATATTCCCCTATGATTTAAAAATGTAAAGTGTCATAATAGTTCACACTGCTGCTGTGTCATGAGTAGTGTCCTAATTTTTTTTTTAACAATACAGTAGAGTAAATATTTGAAAGCAATACAGATGCCTGAGAGCCTTACTGCTTTTTATAACATTATATTTACGTCACTGGGAGCCTGTTGTCTTTTCCTTAACAGAAATGTAGACATGTCCACCATAATAATTAAATAGGCTACAGAAGGCATAAATAAGTACATTCAAATTCACCAGAATGCACAAAATGGTATGTTTGAAGTACATTTTTTTCTGGGGGAGTACACCCAGACCCCCACTTATGTTGAAGCAAAACCGAAGCCCTTGTGCTTGCCACCCAAAAATTATCACTGGCCCCATCCTGGCCACCCCAATGAAAATTTCCTGGCTCCGCCACTGGTGCCATGTAATAATGCTAGTACAATAGCTTGTCATTGATATATCAGTGTATAGTTCATTTGTAAGTATATTAGAAGTGCACAGTGACAGGAGAATGATGGTTATTAGGTTAATGCTTGTACTTAATTCATGCATCATCGATTTTTAATGAGAAATCTCAATCACATTCACTCACTGTAGAGGTCACCCTGTATTGTGTGACTACTAACAAAGGGGGCCATGGATTGTATAAACTGCATAGAAAATGTTCATGCCTTCACTTCTCATTTAAGAATATTCTTGAACATTTAATTTCAAATAATGTATGTGTGAGAGCATTGTGACGGCAGTGGCAATGTAGGCTTTAATCCAACGGAAGCTTTGGTTTGCACATACCGTATAAAATAAGTACATTTCGAATTATAATGACATGTGCTATATCTTTTGGGTGGTGCACTGAAAAAAATACCTTGTGCACCTTTGATTCATTTTGTACATTTTCAGTTGTTACGCAGTCTAGTGAGAGTCTGAGTCTGAAACTCAAGGACTGCTTTACAAGTCCCTGGATTTGTTATGGTGAATGGAATTACCTTGGTTAAGACCTTAGGAGATAGAAATCAACAGATGTCTTGGATTTCAAATAGGACAAGTTGGCATTTGGAAAACTGCTGTAACTTAAAGGTTGAGTCAGTGATTGTGGAGAACGCTTGTTGTCCAAATCACTTTTTGTCAAAATCAGTGAATATCTCCTCAGGATCCGCCACCTGTCTGTACTGTGTGTGCACAAAAAACAATTAAGAAAAAATAAGTCGTTAAAACACAGCTCTGTAATCGGGCATGTTTACAGAGCCTAGGCTGTCTATTAACTCCGGATTTTTTTTCAGTGCACACACAGTACGGACAATTGGTGGATCGTGAGGAGATATTCACTGATTTTGACAACTAGCGTTCTCCAGAATCACTTAACACACTTTTATTGGCATAGTTAAATACTTATTAATTCATTGATTTATCTATTGTAACATGCCAGATTACAGAACATAGGCTGTCTATTTACACTGTACAGGTATCGTGAGGAGATATTTACTGATTTTGACAACAAGCATCGACTCCATCTGTTGTTCTATTTCTATTCATTCGCTTTTAAATGTTTTATTTCTATTCATTCACTTTTCTAATGTGTATTATGTATTTTAATCTTGCCCCTGTAAAGCACTTTGAATGGCCTTGTCTCTGAACTGTGCTATATAAATAAACGTGCCTTGCCTTGCCTTGCCATCTTTAATGGCATATTTAAATACCTTTTATAATTCATTGTTTTATCTATTCTTTTCTAGGCACCGACTTTTCCCTTCGAAACCTTGGCTTTGGCGATGCTCTCCCGTCGCACGTCGCCACCTACAGGAGTGAGATGGGAATGCCGCAGCAGAGGGAATACTCTGTCAGCGTGGGCTCCGACGCAGACACGGAGACCGACGGCATGATCTCCCCCGAGCACGCTGTCCGGTTATGGGGCCGAAGCAACACCAAGTCGGGCCGGAGCTCCTGCCTCTCCAGCCGCGCAAACTCCAACCTGACTCTAACGGATACGGAGCACGAGAACACAGAAAATGGTAGGTTATTTATTTAAATTATAGAAATATGATATCAGGCAAAGCTGGTTTTATAATGTGTGATTGTTTGTACGTTTGGTTTTGGTGTAAATGGTATGATGACGATATGGAATGGGTATGTGTGTGTTTATAAGTTTATAGCTTTCGGTCCTTAAATGAACTAACCTAACAATCACGTATACTGGGCACAAGAACACAGAAAATGGAAAGCCATATTTTTTCAAATACTGCTGCTTTCTTAGCCTGATTTTTCTAGAAAAGATTTTAATATCAATGAATTCTACCTGGTTCAATAAAGGAGATTGATTGATTGATAGGTTGATTGATTGATTGATTGAAATATCGGGCAAGCTAGTTTTTATATTGTGTGGTTGTACGTGTGGATTTGGTTTTTATATGATATGATATCTATGTGTCCATCATCCATCTATGTGTAGTACAATTACATATGTGTGTGATATTCTGGCGTTTTTCCAGTGAGTGGGAGGAAGCCATATGTATTGAATTAATCTTTCCGTTGGTTGATATTTCACATACGGCCAGACGTGCTTACACTGTGAGCTTGTTCAGAAGGTCACATGAGCATATAAGCCAAGTGAAGAGCAGCAAAATGTCATGAAGATAATTGCATTTCTGTTGAAGATACTAATATTTCAAATTGTGAAAGTGTGTTATAAAGTCAAGAGATTATGGAACGTCAATTTGGTTCTCACCTCCGTTGGTTGCATTTTAGTTATTGCTTGGATAGTGTATTAACTGCAGAGGTGGAATACACTCTTACTCAGTACATTTACTCAAGTTTGAGGCAGTTGTTCTCAACTTGAATCTTTCTTTTCATGCTACATTATACTTCTACCCCACTCAGGGCTGTACGCTTATTTCTTTAGGTGGTAGCACTGGTGCTAGCGAGCAAAAAAAATCAGTAGCACAAAAATAAATTTAGTAGCACACAAAGTAGGCTATGATCGAAAACTTGCATAACCTTAACCCTTGCATTTCGCTCTAATTACCTTTTGAGCATGTCATCTTGGTCTCATTTGAGATTCTCAATTAATATTATATCCTAGTGTGTGCAGTAATAATTATAGAACAATTAATAGGGGTGCACTGATTGCAATTTATACAAAATAATCTAACCTGCCAATTGCAATTTTTTGCTGATTCAGAATTATTTCTCCCCATAAAAATATAAAAATAATATCTATATATTTTTTGTATATAGGGGAGAACGGGGTAATCTGAGCCACTTTTTACATTTGCTCCCCTCTAAGCGAGCTAAAATGATTTATCACTCAAATTTACACATTTCCCATTAATTCAGGATGTTTCCTAGAAATGGGCATTAGCAGATTTTTTTCAAGACAAAGGGCAGTGAAAATATGATTGTTTTACAAAAAGTTGTCATGTGGTTCACTTTACCCCAGCTGTGGGGTAAACTGATCCACTTACTTTTTCCACTCTGAAACTACCATAACAACACATATTGTATTAGTAAGAATCCTGAAAGCTAGCCACACATTCCAGAACTAATGTCGGACTAGTAAAAGAATTATGGGGTTTGGTCAATTAAGCAAAGCAAATTTTCTAAACACTTGAAAGTAACTCTGACCAAAATCAAATACAACATATTATAATTCAAAAGGTTTTAATAAGATTCAAATGAAAGATAGAACCAGTTAGATTAGAACACAGTCTGGGGGTCAGAACACAGGACCCTTAGAGCCAGCTAGTGTCTGGGGGTCAAAGCATAGGAAAATCAGAACCAGCGAGAACAGCCTGGGACTCAGAACACAGGAGAAGACCCAACTGGATTATAACATCAGACTGTCATACTCTACAACTAGGCCTACTCTACATTCCAGCCCTGAAGGTTACAGGGAAAGATGAGAAGGTGCTCTTTCCGTGTGGTTGCCCCAGGTTGTCTTCCTGGTGTATTTCCTTGGCATGATGGCTTTTCTACAATGTGTATGACATTAAAATAAAACATATGTTATGTAATATTACATTAAAATATGTTTAAGACTAAACTTAACTTGTGCCTCATGGTGGGGGAAAGTGAGACAGTGGCTCACTTTCCCCCACAGCATTTGGCTCACTTTCCCCCACCACCACAATTTCAGAAAAAACAACCTCTCTTAGCATTTCAGACTAATCTTCAGTTATCAGCATCACATGGTTTCATATGTTGGTAGTTCATCAACACGTATGATAGAAGTTTTTCTACGTGAATACATTTGCTTTGGCACAACAGTTGATTAAGTTGACAGCAACAACATTTACTTTTACATGCAAAATACCTATTTTGGTGAAAAAAAACATGCTTACCACAGCACCATGAGGTCCTCTCTTTCAGGGCCATGGGGAAATGAGAGGGGCTTGAAAACATATATCTCACATGACCACAAATGTTTTCCGTTGCCTAGATACAGGGGGTGGCTCACATTACCCGATGCCTCAGATTCCCCCGTTCTCCCCTACATATAATTCTTATATTTATAATAATATTTTTTTTAGAAAATGTCCTTCTCTTAATTAAAACCAAACTTTAAAACATTAAACATAGCCTATTAGATAAATAAATAAACATATTGGTAAAACATAGGATAAATTAAACAGGTTGTTCTGAATGTGTTGGGAGCATAGGTTGGGAGTAGCTTTTCAGTGGCTTATTTAAAACTTTGTTTGCTACAGCTGAAGGAGTTGCCTTTCAAGCTTGAGCACTACAGTGCTGTAAAGCGCTAACTTCCTGTTCTTACCGGCTTCAAAATAAAAGTCAACTCACGTTTGGCTAGTAACAGGCTTTTAATGTGAAGGCGCACAGGAAATGTTCTGTTTGCACACGGACTAACTTAACTGCGTTAATATGCCGTCTTCTTCCGGTTATTACCGTTGGTGAAGTTTTTATACCTAGAATCGCTGCACGAGCACAGATCCCGAGGACACATATCTTTCACCAGCCAAAGTGGAGGGTGGACTCAATAACTTACTCGCTTAAGTCTACATTTACCCCCATTTGGAGAGTGTTAATGTAGAGCCCTCTAAGCAGTGTTGTGCAGCGCTCTTCTGTGTTTCAAAGACAGCCTCTCCTCATTAGCAGCCTCTCGCACTGGTGCGACTGGACTTGTATTCATCATCGCACGTGATCAATTTCAGTAGCAAATGCGATCAAAACTGTCGCACTGTACAGCCCTGACTCCACTTCAATTCAGTGAGAAATATTCAACTTTCTACTACACTACATTTACATGATCTCTTAAATTATAAGTTATAAGTACTTGAGATTATTGTGTACCACGCAGTACTAACAGTATGTTGGCCTACAAGCACTGATGAAACATTAGTCGATTGAACGATAAGTTGTTTGACAAATTACATTTTCCAGTGACTATTTTGATAATAGTAATTTTTAATGCAAATATGACAAAACATATTTACATGCTTTTTCATGCAAGACTTAAACTTGCACCAGAGTGGTTTTTTTTTTGCAGTTAAGTTCACTTCAACACAGCATGGTAAAATTCAAGCTACGTTCCACCTTCATGCAACATTCAAACGTTCACCTGAACCATGCATATTAACTTGCAGATTCACCACCCTGTTCCTAGGATACTTTGGACAGATAGATATAGAGGAACTCATCACGGGCCTAGAGGCAAAATCCTAATTGCCCTCAAACACATCACTAGCACTAGCCTGGCAGAGAAGAGCCTTGTGAATAGTTTTGCATTTCAGAGTGTGTCACATAATGTATTAGCTGCTGATTAGAACCGACAGAAAATGACTCTTGGATGTGGGAATCCATTTTGCTTCCGAATGACTCAGGCTATCCCTTCTGCCTGATCATCTGAATATGCCCTGGGGGGATATGGGGGGAGGCGGGGGGGAAATATTGAATTTGGCCGGGTTCTACATAATTAAAGGTGCGACGAGGAACTTTTAAATATTTCTGAAACAGTCTCATTTCTCCTCTGATGATGATGATCATAAATCACATGTAACACCAAACAAGACCATCTGTGCAAATAATTAAATTTTTATGTAGTTTTTCTTAATGCAATTGCTCACCAAGGAACTACAGCTGGCGTTGTAAAAACCCCTCCGCTTTTGTCCAAAGGGGGCGCTAGAATTAACACAAACTGAAATTTCCTCGGAGCACCTTTTTAAAGAGAATCTACTTGGATACGGTTGATTCTAGAATGTATTCAAAGTACCTGCAGCTACTGCGATATCATGCTAGAACATCTGAACGAACCCAATCGAGATTTTCTAAGTAGCGTTTTTATTCAATGCAGCCAAGCATACAAGAGCACTTGTTGTGTTCAGCATTCTAATTCAAGTAATGCCCTGATAACGTACAATTTATATACGGCAAGTTAATTAAAATCCATTGAGCCGGGGCCCCTTTGCTTGTGTGTGTGTGTGTGTGTGTGTGTGTGTGTGTGTGTGTGTGTGTGAGAGTGTGTGATAATCCCTTTAAATCAACAAAGCATTTACTAACTCTACCTTTAATGTATACATGCTCCCGGGCAGTTCTCTCTCCCACACGTGTGACTTACTTGACCCTGATTTTAATGCATGCAAATAGGAAATACTAGCGATTCGGAACATTATTATTATTATTATTATTATATATATATATTTTTTTTTATGCTATAGTAATTCCCAGGCCTACTGTTCCTTATGTACCGTGCTGTGCATTGAAATCCTTTGCTAGTTTAGTGTGGTACGCAAAGATTTAGTGCAATTGTTATTTAATGATAAAATAGGTTTCTACATTAATTGGTGTTCTAACTTCTAAGCAAGTTACAATGAAAAACAAAAGTTAAGTATGGAAAGTGAATGTATTTCTGTAGACTGTATATACGTTGAATGGCTGGCATTAAGTAGTATAGCGTTGGATACGTATGTTACATGTCCAGCACCAGTTGTCCACATAACCCCAACATAAAGCTCACATTAAATCACACACACAGTCAGAGTTTAAAGTGCATCCATGTGGTGTGTGTGTGTGTGTGTGTGTCCATCCATGCCTTTGGTCCCTAGGGAGACCCTTCCAGCAGCCATCAACGGCTGAGTCATTGCCCCTTGTACATACAGTAGACTTCACAGCCCAACTGCTGTTTTTAAGGCTCTACCCCATTTAAACTTATCCAGATGTGTGTGTGTGTGTGTGTGTGTGTGTGTGTGTGTGTGTGTGCGCGCTAATCCCGACTTTCCCCCTACTGTCATGGCTAAACTATTACGTTTCCGTTACCATGAGAACTGTCAGTTGAGATATACTGTTGCTGCCGTAGCCTTCTGAAGGAACTGTTGTTATTCAAAACCTGCAAAGGAAAATAATTCTGCTAAGACCTACACCGTTTGTGTTGAAAGAGAAATGCTTGTGTGACAGATGCTACGTACAAATTATAATTAGTTCCAGTGGGCGGTTGTGTACTGATTTCAATTTCCTCTTACTCTATCCTCCTGGGAGATATCTGTTCTGTATTGATTAGGGATATTTATATATATATATATACATGTGTGTGTGCGTGTGTGTGTGTGTGTGTGTGTGTGTGTGTGTGTGTGTGTGTGTGTGCGCATGCGTGTGTGTGTGTCTATATGCGTCTGTATGTCTGTGTATATGTGTAGCCACGCTTTGATCTTACTAGGTGCCATTTAAAAATGCAGTTTGTGCCTCTACATAAGACAAGAAAATCATTGTACATTGTAGTATTATTCCGTTAATTAAAATACTGTTCTTTAAAGTATAGATTTGTCATCTTCTAATGAATAGCAGATACAGTGCGGGATTCATTTGTGTTATATTTACTCTTTGGAGCGTTGGTATATTATTTTTTATTACTGCTCATTACTCAGATGCTTGTAGCTGTAGGCATTGCTTCCGGGCAAGGCCTCGAGAATCTTATTGTGAACATCCCTTTACAAGTCCCAGCTGAATTTTGATTTTTTTAGTATTCACATAAGTTAGTAGTGGATGTTCTGTTGTGATCTCCAAACATGTTTTAAATGTATTCTATCAACTCATATTTTTATGACCCTTATCTAACCGTAACCCTAACCCATTGTTAACATCCCCGTTTACAGAGCCTAGGCTGTGTATTAACACTGCATTGTTTTTTAGCAGTACACGGTATAGTTGATAGTGAGGAGATATTCACCGATTTTGACAAAGAGTGATTTTGACAACAAGCTTTCTCCAGAATCGCTGACTCCACCGTTTAAGAATGTTGTCAAAAAAAAATAACGTTACGATAATTATGTCAAATTAAAAATATTTTGTTTATCAATTTTCTTTTCATTTCACATACAGCCATGTCTGTGTGAAACAACAAACACGTATTGACACAGCTCCCTCTACTCATAAACCATTTTGAAGTGGCCAGCAGAAAGCTCTGGCTTCTGTGGGTCGGGTTCCTTAATTCAATTCTCCGTTCTGTTCTGCATGATTGTGCCGTAGTCATCAATCAGCATTTCTTGCTTCAAAGACCCATCTATTATGTGCTGATGTGATCAGGCTTTTAGCTGGCGTAGCTGCAATATTTATCGATGTTAAGTTGTCAGATGAAAAACAGTCAGTGGCCAGTGGTCTTTTGATGTGGATTAACCAAGCACACAGGCTATTTAATGCTTCTTCATAGTTTATTTTTGCCTTTTATTTCTGCTGATAAACATTGAGAATTAGAGATACAAAGTGCCTGACTATTTATTTCAGTTTTTAACAGAGTTTGGATACAGCCTTTTTTTAAATAAAAATAAAATACTATGTTAAAATACATTTTAGGGATGTTTTTAAAATCAAAATGTATCATAAATCAGACAATAAACAAGATATTAAGAGATCCTTCTGTAATAACCTTCAGAATAGTGCTAGGAATGATTTTGGACAAAAAAGAAAAATCGTTCAGTAAGTGTTAACACCACTCATAGTGACAAGGTCTTATTCCCCTTGCTGCCCGTATATCAGATAACTTGTTGGAAGGTGTCAAGACTCTGAAACTATTGGAAAGATTGAGGTTAACATCGCTGGGATGGCGCTCTGTGACTGAATCTTTGAACATATAGTAGCATGGCTGTCTATGAAGGACAGGTGTTCCTGGTAGGGGAGAAATGTCAACCATACAATTTTATTCTGACAAGCTTTGAAAAGCAAATCTTTGACTGATTTGAACTTGGGCGGGTAGAATACATATCTGTGTGTTCAAAGGGATTGAATAGATGTTTTTTTTAATGTATTTCTAGTCGCTATATGTTATTCTTGGCCCTAGCAACAGTTGCCTTTGCATAGAAAAAGGCAAGGTGTAGAATGTGGTCAACTGAGAAATGGAATTTAATATTCATAAGTTTGTTTAAATAAGGGTAGAATCGCTTGAAATTTGAAGTTATTTCCTTAGAATGAGGCTTTTATATCTACATAGCAGGGCATAGCAGAGCAGGGCGCTGAGGCCACCATGTTGCACCTCCATGTTTCTACAGTAGCACAGAATGGACAAACTTAACGGCCTTATGCGGTTTTTTAAATAGTGGGCGTCCTGGGGAAATGCACCTGTTGGAAGACCAAGAAGAAGTACTATAGAATAAATAACTAAATACATCTTCACCTCATCACTTGATATTGTGGAAAGACTTGAGGCAGTGGTGGATGATGCCATCTTTAGTAACTAGCTTCTTGTCCTTCTTGGGATTTTTCTGAGCTCCTGCGCCAGTGTGAGGGGCGGGCGACACCAGTTTGTAAACGCTGCCATACTGAGAAATACAGAGAGAGTTTTGTGGAGCTGATAGGCTTCATCAACTTTGTTTTTTACTCCTTTGGTGATGGCTTGAATGTAACGGACAATGAAAAAGTTACACACTATAGCTTTTATCTTGTACCTCATATACTGAATACTGATATAAGCACATTTCTTTAATGCACACTCCACATTTCAGATGTGTTTTATAACTGCTTCCCTGGAGTTTCACACACACACACACACACACACACACACACACACACACACACACACACCACCACCACCATCACCATATTAGGAGCCTGTGGGGCAGAGTGAAATCAGACTTCCAATTAGACAAGACATTTCCTGTATTACACTCTGGATTCATTAGGGCGAGTTGTACAGACGTGTGGTCGGACCACAGAGATGGGGTTTCTTATGCTGACCTTGGACTAGCACATACACACACACACACACACACACACACACACACACACACACACACACACACACACACACACACACACGCACACACACACATAATAACACACATGCACATATAAATATATATATAAAAACGCGCACATACACACACGGACAAACACAGAGACATACTTACATGCACACGCCCACACACACACAGACACACATACACAAACACAAACACACACACACACACACACACACACACACACACAGACACACACACACACATACACACACACACACACACACACACACACACACAGACAGACACAGACACACACACACACACACACACACACACACAAACACACACACACACACACACACACACACACACACACACACACACACACACACACACACACACACACACACACACACACACACACACACACACACACACACACACACACACACACACACACACACAAACTGTTTTTTTCTTCCAAACAGTGATATTTTGATGCATCATTGTCTCTTGGCATCAGTTACATAGACACAGAGACCTCTGATCATCTGTTGTGTAAGGACAGCTGTTTTCTGTAACACACATCTATAATTCCACTGAATTCATACAAACACAACATTCAAGCCTGTTTTGCTACGGTCACAAGCAAGAAAACCATGTTGCCAAAACCTAATGCTTCAAATAAGTCACCAGTGGTTTTCCCTAGCTCATTCTCAACCCCTAGAAAATGTCTCTTGAAGTTTTTTAATTGTTGACTTTTTCGTTTTTGGCACCGTCTCACTCACTCTCTCAGATCATGGATTAGTGTGGATATTCTCTGGCTCATTTGCGGGCTAATTTGCAGGGTTTTAGAGGCACTTTGTGGACAGTGTTGTGTGTTGTGTGTGTTATCTGTAGTTTTGCACACACACACACACACACACACACACACACACACACACACACACACACACACACACACACACACACACACACGCCCAGTTCAGACTAAACCAACAGCCACCAAGACTCTTGGGATTTCACTGCAGCCAAGTGCGCGACATATAGCGGGGATGAGCCCTTCTCCATAGAGAATAATTTTAACCCAGTCCCACAACTTCTGGCCCATTCTTAGCGAGTTTAGACCCATTTATTACGGTCAATTATCGAGGCTCATGGTCTATTTATGGTGGTTTAAAGGTCAGCTATTATGGTAAATGCTCTTTTTCATGTTTTTTTTAAAGGTGCAGTCAGCGATTCTAGGGGAATGTTTGTTGTTGAAACCGTTTTTTTTGTCAGAATCAGTGAATATCTCCTCACGATATGTACTGTGTGTGAGTTGAAGAGAAATGCAATGTGAATACACAGCCTAGGCTCTGTAAAATGGCATGTTTGCTAGGTACAGTGGGCCCCCTTTGTTTACATGCCTATATAGAATTTTGAACCTTAAAGTGAGCATAATATATGACTTTTAAGAAAAAAATCCCCCCAAAAATATGATACAAATAGCAAGGCAATGATTTATGATTCTCCGTCTGCATCAGTGCATATTAAAGATGCGCTGATCACAGTTATATCCGCAGGCAACGCGGTTAATCTACAGATCGGGCGGCGCAGTAATAAAAGTTAACATTCTGATTAATAGCCGATGGGTTACGGGGTCGGTGAAATGGCAGGATACATCTTTAATGAGAAAAATATTAATTACATACTCATTCTAAAATGTGAACAGACAACAAGAGCCCTCGTTTCACTGGCTTCAGCAACTTGCAAGGCAAATCTTGTGCATTTTTGTGCAAGTGTTGTGAGCAAACGATAATTTAGCACATAAATAAGTAGTATAGAAGTGAGGTAGAATTTTCTGAATCATGCCAAAGGGGACGCTATTTTAATTTTGCATATTGCGTGGAAAAAGTATGAATAGATTTGGCCAATAATGTATATGAGTGAACCTCAAAAAAGCTCAGAATCAAAATTTTATCGTTATTGCACCGAGTAATTAGCCTGGCACCGCCCACCTACTACTTCCGCTCAATTTTCATTTCCCTTCAGTAGTCAGTCTGGGTGTGTAGTATATTCTTAGGTTTTCTCCGGACAGATTTCTGCCGGTCCAATCAGCGAACAGAAGGAGTGGCTCAGAAGCCGGCGCATGACATGGTTGGTTGGCAGATCCAGAGTGGCACTGGGCAGATCCAATAGTTTTAAACTTCAACAGACACCCGCCTTCAAGTGAGTTAACGTTTGTTAATTGAGCGATTCTGTACAAATTAAATGAAGTACAATGGTCTGGTTGAACCAGACTACCGAGTAATGCAAGAAATGTCTAAAATAAACACCATACGTGCATACACACAATTAAGCTTCATTCAATCAATAAATCATTTTAAAATGCAGCGTAGCAGTATATGTTAATGCTCTATTGGTAGCATTTACATTGTTTTGGCTGATATGGTAGTTTTGGTTCTAGGCTATGGAAACTACAATATTTCTTATTTCATTTACATAAAAAAAAAGAATAAGTGGGCACTTAATAGGCCATTTTGTTATTTATATATGTGTAAGTTAGTATTAGTTCTTAAATTAATTTGAGATTTTAATAGATGTCAGACTATGTTCAAGCTATTGTGAAAAAACCTGTCATTTTTAATTTTAACGAAATACAAGGACTTTTCCTTTAAATATATGTTTTAAACCAGCCTACATCAGTCCTATATGTAACTGTATCATGGGTAATTAGTTCTGGTAGCCTGGCGGGTGTATGATTTATGAGTGTGTCATGTGCATATACGTATACTGACCTTATTAAACTATTCAGGTATCGGACACATTCAGCCCACCTTTATTAAATACAGTTTCAAAGTCACTTTGTCACAAATTGAAAAAGTAATTTTGACGACCTTCATCTACAATATGATCAAAGTTTCACTAAGCAAAAAATAGATAAATTAAATTAGTGTTTCATCATCTTACCAGTTGTATTAAGTTGTCTAGTTGTGAGACCAATTATATAGCCATATTTTTTAATGCTCAGCCTAGGCTCAGTAAACTGGTATTCATAGAAAGTGAGCCCACCATAGCTAGCAACATGCCTGTTTACAGAGCCTAGGCTGTGTATTAACAATTGATTTATTTTCAGTGCACACACAGTACAGATAGGTAGCAGATTGTGAGAAGATATTCTCTGATTTTCTCCAGAATCGCTGACTCCACCTGTTATAGCATACATTACAAAAACAGTAATATCTTATCATATCTTATATTAAATACCTTATCCTACCAATTAAAAAAATACATATTTTGATACACTTAAAGCTGGGGTATGTGATTTCTGATTGGTCAAAGCTAACATGAGCTGACACTTTGACCAATCAGAGCGAGGCTCTGATTCTCTGTTCTTATTGGCTATTGGGACTGTCCATTCACTTTGGCACGACTTTGTTGGTGTAGAGCGTGTCAGGGAGGGACCATAGGGTAGGGACCAAAGAGAACAAGTGGAGCGGTTGAGGTATTTGAATTCGAATCACTATCCCAACTGCCATTTTCTCCGCAAATCCTCCACCCCAGTTTTAATACAATTCTCTAGCAATAAATCCCAGATATCTCTTAAGCCCAGGTTATCTAAACCAATTAGTGGTCCTTAATGAGGCAGCGGAAGAGAGCGTGCTGTTAGTTCCTTGGTATGAGACAGAAATAATTAAACATCCATGCTGAGATTTTTCTCATTAGCGGACGCCTCTTGATATGTGATATGTAAGTCTGGTACAAATCCAGGTACAGGACATTCAGGCCATTTGTATGAATTACAAAGGACTCAATATTAAACAAACTAGAACTCTGGTAATGTTAATATTTAAACTTTTATGTGTGGTTTTATCATCAAATTGGATAACACGCGTGCTTGGAATATAAAAAGACTAATATTTTATATCATTCAAGTGTGTACACATTGTAGTCATATATAAAAGTCCAGATAACAATAAGTATCTGAGTATGATAGTAACTAATACAATGCACTGGGGGAGAATTTGGGGAAGGTGTGAAGGGATCAACATATACAGTAATATGCAAAACCTTGTTGTGTTTTTCAGTTCAGGACCCTCCTGGATGTTATGACATTTTCAAATGATTGAAGTGGAGGCTTCGAGTAATCCCCCTGGCTTTTGTGTCTCTCCCATGACTGTATTCCTTTGTTATCTTTGTTGTTCTGTACATTTTTAATTGTGCATATAAAAAAAAAGACTCGTGACAGTACATGCCTGCCTTCACAGCCTGTACATGTTGAAGAGAATAGCTCAGGTCAATAGCTTTTTAGATTTCCCCCCCTTTGTCTTAGCCTGGTTCTACCAGACCATCGTACTTCATTTCATTTGTACAGAGTGTCTGGAATGGTTCAATTGACAAACGTTAACTCACTTGAAGGCGTGTGTCTGTTGAAGTTTAAAACTATTGGATCTGCCCAGTGCCACTCTGGACGTTTGGTCATCAACGTCATTGTTCTCAGCCACTCCCTCTGTTCGCTGATTGGACCGGCCAAAAATCTGACTGACTGACAAAAACCCACTAATATACTGCAGGCCCAGACTGACTGCTGAAGGGAAATGAAAATTGAGCGGAAGTATATGCGGGCGGTGCCAGGCTACCTTTTGTCTACCATGGTTCCCCTAAAGTACTGTGCTGTCACTGGAACACTAGTCTTATATCAGCTGTATGGATCACCTTCTGCATCAGGTCAGCTGCATTCTCTCAATGCTTGATTGGTGTGAATGACCTAACTTTGCCACAGACACACTTTGATCTTTTGAGATTAATCTGGCACTACTTGTAACTTTGGATATGTAGTGTATCTTTTTCTTTTGTATTTCATTTAGTGCTAATAGGGCATGTGGTGTAGCAGTCAAACACATGTCCACTCTGAGATTAGCAGTGGATTGCAACCTTGAGGTAGATGTTTTTAAATTGTTTATTTGCCCGCCTTAATTCTGGAAATAGGAAATACATTGTGTGTGTGTGTGTGTGTGTGTGTGTGTGTGTGTGTGTGTGTGTGTGTGTGTGTGTGTGTGTGTGTGTGTGTGTGTGTGTATTTGAAAGAAATTGACTTCTATCAGCTTTCTAGTAAACACTAACACTAAAATAACATACATTTGTTGTGTGTCACTTTATAAATCAACAGGTAACACCACTGTAGGGTTTTTGCTGAGATGAATGTGTAAAGTAAGGACTAAACGGTATATTTTTTCATAGCTTTTTCACATTGTAAGCTAGTATTCAAATGATTTTTTCTTTCTTCTAGATAGTGGACCTTGATTTCCCTACAGACCAGAAGTCATTTAGACTTTTGTAGGAGTTTTTCAGGACTTATCTCAGCATATTTCACTTAGCAAGCGGCCACAGCTTGTTGGTGTAAATCACTAATTGGACATTGGGGCGATTTCGATTTCCAGATCAGCATTTTTAATTTGCTGTGGGTTTTCTTTAATTGTAATCAATTGCCGCCTTTGTAATACATTGAATTGGTCTTTTTGGTGTCAGTATTGAACTAAAGACAGTGAAGATGCAGTATTTGTAGAAAGCAAAGGGGTTAGCAAGTGTGCGTGCGTGTGTGTGTGTGTGTGTGTGTGTGTGTGTGTGTGTGTGTGTGTGTGTGTGTGTGTGTGTGTGTGTGTGTGTGTGTGTGTGTGTGTGTGTGTGTGTGTGTGTGTGTGTGTGTGTGTGTGTGTGTGTGTGTGTGTGTGTGTGTGTGTGTGTGTGTGTGTGTGTGCGTGCGTGTATGTGCATGTGTATGTGTTCTGCTGACTTGATTAACGGTCGGTCACCAAAATGCTGTCTGGCCAAGATTTTTTATTTTTTTAATGAATTCCCTCCACCTTTATTATTTATCTATCTTTTGACTGGTCCAAGGAGAGTTGTTAACTGTTACATGGGCTTTGTGTTTACACATGACAATAAAGCACACACATGGCATGTTGCCTTTACGAGGCCAATCAATGTGAGATAAGAAAAACCTATTAACATTTTTATTAGACTTAAACATAAAGGATAAAAATCACCCTTTCTACCTTGCAGTTCCAAGAAAAATGTCAGAGAATATAGTGGTTTATGACAAGATACCAACTTCAATTATGAATTGAAAGCATAGGGGCTACTAAGCGTGTGTGTGTGTGTGTGTGTGTGTGTGTGTGTGTGTGTGTGTGTGTGTGTGATTGTCAGCCTGTTATAAATATTGAAGCATTCAGGACAGTTTGCATATAACATAAAGGCAATTGATTCCAGAGAAAATGAAGAAAATAAATAAATAAATAGAACAATGTCTGATGTCAATGTAAAGTCAAATTGATAAGCCTCACACCTTATCCTACACAATAGCTAATTCAACATACGTCACATTCAAAAAGTTACAATATTAGTGTGGTAACCCGAGGGCAATAATGCACGCACACTTATACTCAGTTTTGTGTCTTTACTGAAACCAATGCTCACAGCATAACAGCCAAACGTACATGAGACATCCAGGTAGAGCAATCACTATAACCATACGGCGGGGTACACAGGTGTCGGCACAAAGGTTCCGGGGTGCAACACTAATTCAGTATATAACAATTAGCATTAATCAAATGTACTATGGTAAGAAGTGATAAAATGGTGGCCTTAAAATCCTTCTAAACATGTTACAATACAAACAGTATATTTGTGTCCCTGTCTACAGCTACCTTTATTTAAATTAGCATGTTGAATAGTTCAGTATGAGGCAATGGAAAAAATTAATTAGAAATTTGTATTTTGATTAACCACTAGTTTAGGAAGTAAAGGATAATTCTGGTTTCCATGCTCCCATTGCTATGACTCCACCAACGTAACCCCAGGCAACTTCATTTCTATTCATTGCCTCAGTGCAAATTTGGAATTGAAATTGGCTGACCCCCTTCTGACCAAACGCTTCTACAATTATGCTCCGGAAAAAAGGTGTTACCGTTTGCATAAGTTACCGTTTGTTATTATTACCTTCTTGCCACTATCACTGTGTTTGAAGGCAGACCTGGAATTCATTTCATCACCAAATAAATGAATTTATTTTCCTTCTTGCAAACTCAGTGGCTTTCTGTCTGTCTGTCTGTCCGTTTATCTAATTTAATGTAGTAAAAACACTACCGCTTTTGTCCAAAGGGGTGCAAGAAGTATCACAAACTGAGTGCTCCTATTATATATATATATATATTATAAGTATATATATTATAAGTTATAATGCGTTATAATGTGTTAATAATGTATACTTGGAATTTATTTCATAACTAAAACCTTATTTGCCCTGTTGCAGACTCTACAGAGGCCTTACTTCTATAACGGTATGAATTATGTAAACACTTGGAAATCTCTATCCTCTGGACAGCATGTATTTTAGATGGCCTTTTGAACTGTCTCATGCACTCAGCGAGAACTGGGAGCCACACACGATCAATTCTTTAACACTGACAGTGTGTCTGAAAATGAAGAAAAGAGGCTTTTATGTAAGATAGATATCACAATGGTAGGAGTGTCTTTTTTTAAAAGGCAATTCTTAAAGCTGTAGTGCGTAACTTCTGTCGTCCCCCATGAGGAATTACAACAACACTGTCGATGCATCTACATGAGGTAAAGCCTTCAGTGATCGCGCATGGATTTTACACCTTCCGCTGTACGTCCAGGTTTTTCTTAGCAGTAGAATCAACAACTGAAACATTTCTTGGGCGCTTCTTGGGATTTTTCTGAGCTCCTGCACCAGAGTCGGGGGGGCGACACCAGTTTGTAAACGCTGCCATACTGAGAAATACAGAGAGAGTTTTGTGGAGCTGATAGGCTTCATCAACTTTGTGTCAACACCTTTTTCAACGTCTCGAATCCAACCAACATTAATTTATATGAAAAAAGTTACGCACTATAGCTTTAAAACCTTTCAGTGTCATTTAATTGGGGATATAGCTACCTTGTATCTTTAGGAGATACTTTAGTATTTTATAAGGTCAGGCCCAGAGTGTATTGAAGAAGTATATGGGGATGTTAGTTCCATCTTTGTTGAGCAGAAAGGCCCTTAGGCTAGCCACATGTAGCCCTAATGACTGGCTTAGCATTTCAGGCTCCGCTTGCTCTCAAATACCGAAAGTAAACTTTTGTCTTTTTTCCCCCCCTCTCCCTGGCACTATTCGGGGACCTTAAGAGGATTGTTGGGGTCATTATTTATTCATGCCATTGTGTTTATTCAAAAGCCCTCTTTGTGTGTGTGTGTGTGTGTGTGTGCTGGGAGAGGGAATAGCTATAGTGCAGATGGGAGTAAAAAGCTGATAATTATCCACTATTAGCATTGTTTTTCTTAGCCACGCTTTAAGTCGATCGGGCTATGATAGAAGTCTCCAAACATCCTTTTAAAGCAGCTTATGTGTGTATTTGAAGTTGGGAATTCGCTCTCCGGAGGACTTGATAAATGCCTGTGTGTGTGGGTGCATTTATACGCCTGTTTTTTTATGCCACTTTTTTTCTGTGTGTGCTGCTAGAGTAGATATCGTGTCACGATGTCAGTTATAAACGCCTGTGTGTTGACTTGAGGGAGCCCCTAAAAAATAAACTATTAAAGCGATTGCTAAAGGCCGACATTCGAGATCGAAAGGATTTATTTGTCACTTGCTCCTACAGTATGTGAAATGAAATGTTAGTGTGGAAGACTCTGTATTACTCTGCACAAACATATGAAAAAAATGAGACAGCATTAAAAACAATATAAGTTTTTCCGGAATACATACACACACGAGAAAGATGACGTATTAAAGGTGCTCCGAGGAACTTTCCGTTTGTGTTTATTCTTGCGCCCCCTTTGGAAAAAAGCGGTAGTGTTTTTACTACGCCGGCTGTTGTTCCTGGGTGAGCGGACCCATGACAAAGGCATTAAGAAAAACTATATAAAGCATAAAATAGCATTCTTTGCACTAATTGTTGTTACATGTCAAGTATGATCATCAGAGGAACAATTAGACTGTTTCGGAATTATTTAAAAGTTCCTCGTGGCACCTTTTAAAATGAGGAATATTATACATAGATACGTATACGATAGACATTCCTGCAATATCAAAAGAAGCAACGATTGCTATAAGACTACTGTATGCCTTCAGGATGTTGTTAACAGTGAGAGGTGAGGAGATTGGAACCTTACCTTTTCATTCTAGAACAAAGAACACCCCAGGGGAACCCTGAATTGAGCTATAGGAGCGGTTTACTGGTGTGTGTGTGTGTGTGTGTGTGTGTGTGTGTGTGTGTGTGTGTGTGTGTGTGTGTGTGTGTGTGTGTGTGTGTGTGTGTGTGTGTGTGTGTGTGTGGCGGGTTTAGTAATGTCAGACCCAGTCAGAACAAACATTGATTTAAAACAATGACTGAAGTAAAAGAGAGAGGGGAAAAAAGTAGTGGGCTTTGGACTCTATGACTAAGGATTATTTGTTCTAAGTTCTCAAAGAGCAGCGTAGAAATGTAATTGTTTTTTACGTTTTGTAGAGTATCGGCTGTCTTGCTAGCCTGTGTATTGTATTTTCCATTTTAGTAGGTGCGCTATAGAGCGTTTCTTATAGGTAACGAATAAGTATGGAGAAAAAAACTAATGTTGAGATAATGGCTGTTAAAGATGGTTGAGTGGGAGAAATATACCGACGCATAGAGACAGGGTTTAGTCAAATAAACACCTACATGTACATTTTGGACCTTGTATTTATACCTGTATGAGAGAATACATGTTATGGAAGCAACATAGACAGATTTTTTCTCAAACTGCAGAAATCAACCTTGTTTGTTGAGGATTTCAATTTCACATTTAGAGTCTGATTAGTTTGGTTGTTTGTCACTTAGTCGAAACCGTATTTAGTGTATTTAGTCTGGATTGCTTTTGGCAACACAAACGAATAGAGTGGATTGCAGAGAGAGGAAAATGCAGTGTCTAGTCTTAAAGCTTAGGCTCTGTTGCTTCTGAGGTGATTTTGTGGAAAGCCACTTGCCTCAGCACTCTACTGTGTGCTTAGGCTGGAGATGTTTGCTTCGCTCTGCTTTTCTGAAAATCTTAGCTGGATATTTCTCCTTCGTCCAGACAAAATGTTTTATTAAAGCCTCTAGAAATCTGGTTTAAAAATTGTTAAAAAAAATGTATTATATTATATTAAATGAGCTTGCACAACAATCGGATTGAAAATAAATGTTAATGAATATTATAAAACTTAGTTAAAAACAAAACAGCTATTTTACTGTGTTGACGACAGTCAGTTTTTAGAAACTGAGAACTGCCAAGATTGGACCAACATTTTTTGTGTTATGGAAATATTCTAACCATCCATTTATAATTTTGCATTCAACATCTCTTGGGGTCACACGCACACACACACACACACACACACACACACACACACACACACACACACACACACACACACACACACACACACACACACACACACACACACACACACACACACACGCACACATACTAGTGTTAGGTAATGGATGCTGGGTCTTTGAAAGTGCGGATATATAAACGTTGTGGGTCAGACTTAAATGGCATCGTGCATTCTGTGGTAATATGTTTTATGACACACAAATGTAATTTCCACTTCCTCAGTAATGGCAATGTCTATAAAAAACATTTATGAGGATTTTCAATTCTGTGTTTCAAACCTAATCGTACATTAGGTTCCCTCTCTGTTATTAGCGTATTGATCGCTAGTAGGTAAACAGCAACGTCAGACCGATTTTTATCATTTTTCCAATGTTGGTTCGTAAAAAGCTCATTTCCCAACTTCCTATGCAAGTGTGTGTGTGTGTGTGTGTGTGTATTTCGTTGTCTGTTTGGGAGGATAGGGATGGTCTTGCTGTGTCCTATTAGAACTGAACTTTATCTGAAAAATTAATGAAATTGCCTCATACCAACTTGGGAAATCTTGTATTCCTGCAGTTTGCATATGTTTAGCATCACCTTGGGTAGATGGTATAAAATCAACTAATAGCTTGATTTTTCATGCAGAAAACAAATGTTTTCTTCTCACCGCTGCATCAAGTATTTCCACAATATCAAGTGATGAGGTGAAGATGTATTTAGTTATTTATTGTATAGTTCTTCTTCTTGGTCTTCCAACAAGTGCATTTCCCCAGGACGCCAACTGTATATAAAAATGTGTTAGGCCGTTAAGTTTGTCCGTTCTGTGCTACTGTAGAAATATGGCGGTGCAACATGGCGGTATAAGGTAATAAAATAAAAAACTACTTTCATTTTCAAGCAGTTATACACTCATTGAAACAAACTTATAACTATTATATTCCATTTTCACAACACCAATTCCCTTTACAAACTGCGGCTTTTAATATAGTAATCTCGAAATTCACTAAAACATTTTTTGTTTTATGGATGAAATAACCCAATACAAACCAGTGAAACTTGATATCCTCTTAATCCAATCACACAGAACAGTCCTGTTTATTGATTTGCAACATTGCCTACGATGAACAAAATGATCCAGCATACGTTCAAATCATTGACCTATTCATTTCACAGTATACTGTATTGTGAATAAACACTCTTGTCACCCAACCCTCACCAGTATGTCGGTCTGTTCACCAATACTAACACCATATTACATCATTGTAACATTTCACAATTGGCACTACAAAAGCTTTATTTCCCCCAGTCACACACACACACTCGCAATAAGACGTTGAATTTCTGAGAGACGTGTGAGTGACTCAAAGGCAGGACTTGCACCGCGCTGCCTTTTCTACAGTCTTTTGAAGTTCAAACTCAAACGGAGAGCGGTGATACAGTCGGCCAGAGGTCACATTTAATCTGTCATGGCATAGCTCAAACACTGCCACTCAGTTAGAAGAAGAAGAAAAAAAAAATCATAAAAGAGCTGCCATTCCTTTTTCAATGGATTTGAATGCCTCTAGAACCTGGTCTAAACTAGTACATAAAAAATCAATCTGGTGTGTGTGTGTGTGTGTGTGTGTGTGTGTGTGTGTGTGTGTGTGTGTGTGTCAATCAAAGTTGGATCCCTCAATAAGCTACTACAACAATCTAATTGAAAATAAATGTTCAGAAATATTATAAAACTAAGTTAAAAACAACTGCTGTTTTACTGTCTAGATAATAACGTTTGACAGGACTGTGTGGGCGTGGCCGTATCAAACGATCTCCCTGGCAACAGTCATTGTTTCTATAGAATGTTCGGGGAGATAACTGCCGTGATTGGTTCAAAATACTTATTGTGTCATAAGAACCAGAGCTTAGCCCCGCCTCATCTAAACCGACATTTCTGTAAAGTGTATCATACTTAAATGACAATATATTTCATTTGGATTGATACATATGCCTATAACTCTTTTCAGATGCTTTACTAATAATGCGACTAACTCCCCAAATGACATAGTTAGACGGAATTTGTGGATTTGGGTCTGTAGCTCTCCGTAAACATGGCTACTAGAGCTAAGAAACAACACATCATTAAGGGGGGACAAAGTTGGAATGCAGAAAAGGGAATTGATGATTCTCCGGCAATTTAAAAGCGATTAAATACACAATTAGGCTATCTATCGTGTCGGCCCCAGGACCCCTTAGGCAAATATAGCTCAATTAATAGCCCATTATTTGTATTAGGTTTGGCAGTAAGGCTTGTTTATAAAAACAACTGTTTTGGATGGCCCTTTAAATAGACTTGATGTGCATCCCTAATGCTACACAGCCATACTCACTCAACAGTATATATTAGTTATTATGACTTAGTGGTCTAGTCTTAGCAAAGGCAAAAAAAATAAAATGCATGAATAGTTTTCACCTAGAACTAGAGTAGTTAGACATTGCTCATGATTCACTATGATTACCTACCTTGTAAAATATGTTGTTTTGCCCAAGATATTTTAGGATTTTAGTATAGGATAGAATATAATATATCTATGTCGGTCTACCAACCAAACCAGACATGAAACAATACTTTAAAATCTCATCTCTAAATAGTTAGTGTTATTTCTGATGAGCAATGAATTAATAATTGTCTCCAAAACACTTTTGAAATCATTTTCAAAATATTATCAAAATTAAAAAAAGAAATAAAAAAAAAAAACGGTTTTCATTTAATGATTCTTCAAAATATAGTTAATATTTCACCAAACAAGCTTTGCACGACCAGTTTGCCATAACAGTTGGATGCGTATCATTTACAAACAGCATCATATTGTTCAGTTTTGCAAAATCCCTGGAAAAAAATAAAAATAACACGGTCCCTTTGATATTGCGACTTGTGCCAGGTGGCCTGCCGTGTGCCCAGACAAAAATAGACCTTGTGTTCCAAATCACATATTTTTTCTCTTTTACTATAATACTACCATACTAAAGCATGCTGTTTGCATACTACAAAATTCCATCTGATGTAATAGGACATCTGTATATTGGCATACTGCATTCTCAAGCATGGTTTGGGATATCCTAAAACATTTTGGGCATACTACATAGTATTGAAAAATGGGTATTGACACACAGGGTAGATTTCCCACATGAAAATACATTCAAAACAGTTTTAAGGACAGGAAGGAAGTGAATAGATGTTCCCAGTAAGGCAAGGCAAGTTTATTTATATAGCACAATTCAGACACAAGGCCATATAACGTGCCTTACAGGGGCAAGATTAAAATACATAATACACATTAGAAAAGCGAATGAATATAAATAAAACATTTAAAAGCTAATGAATAGAAATAGAACATTTAAATTAAATTAGATAAAAATTGCAGGTTAAAATGGAAACAGAAAAGTCCTGTGCCAGTATGGGCCGATTAATGATGGTGGTAGTAGCAAGTCGGTGCAAAATTGCAAAAGAGTCTCACATAGCTAAATATATCTCAAAAGCTTTTTAAACATGGCGTACCATCTTAGAGTGACTCCCAACCACCTACACACGACATGACAGAAATTGGTGCCAGGACCCAATTATGCAACGTTTTACCGAGACAAGCTGCCAACCTTTCCGCACAGCATCGTTTGAATGTTACATCACAAACTGTCCAGGACGTCAATATACAGTATAAAGCTTTATTGCAGACACAGGTCCATAAGACACATCATACAGTATAAAAAATATGATATGAATGTGGCAAAAGTTTTAGATTTCTTGCCTCTTATGTAGAATATAAAGATAGGAATTAATGGAGGATTTAATATACATTTAAAATAAGCATTTTGCGCACATTAACAGTGATGGGGATTTTTGAGCATTGTCACTGCAATTATGTAAGTTTAAAATGTAATGTACTTTTGAAATAAAAATGCTGGTCTCTTGACTACATTAATTCTATATGCAGACTAGGGCTGCAATGCTGTATGTGTAACTCGAATGATGAATGTTGATGTAAATTAAAATACCAATTTATTTAATTCTCATAAGATTTCATGTAAATGTGGTGTAATGTATGTTATATTGGACATATTTCAACTCTTATTTTCAAATAGATTGAGCCTGCTAGGGAAGCACTGATATCGCACTCAAGTACAGCTGTATTTCCAAAAACAGTAATATTTTCTATGTATTGTGCAGCCATAGTGAAAAACAATAGTCTCCTTGTGTTAAAATGTAGATTAACCACGATCTGAAAAAAAAGAAAAAAAAAGTCCTACCATTGTTTAAGTAGTGTTTTTGTTTTTCGCCCATGCCGTGGCGAGCACCATTGTTTTGTTTTGTTATTATTTGAATGTTGTGCTCCATACCATGATGGTCGAGAGGCGCAAATAAATAAATGAAAATGAAAATGAATGATACAAGCGGAGTAGCAGTGTGTGGTGACTGTGCTCAGTCCCCGGGGAGATAGTGAGTCATTCCTTTGCATCCTGTTTGCTTTCTATGCCAAACGGCTTCAATAGATAGAACGGAGAGGTTTTGCTATTCTATTTCTCTCCACTTCTCATCTTCAAATAAAAACACACACACACACACACACGCGCGCACATTCACAAACAAACACACACACACACACACACACACACACAGACACACACACACACACACACACACACACACACACACACACACACACACACACACACACACACACACACACACACACACACACACACACAGGAAAAAAGATAATTCCTGATGTCATTGCAAAGTCACACATATCTGCTTCACCTTGTAATGTATTGTAGATGTTCATTACATTTACAATAGCTAGGCATAGTTCTTATTGTGTAAATGTTGTTTTTGTAAAGAATGTCAACTCTTGTCTCCTTGAAAGTTATTATATATTATGTTGTATTTCACCACAAACTGCAATGGTCCCGTTACTTATCAATGACTTGCTTTAAAATTGATAGTTGTTTTTTTTGTGATTGGTTTCATTGGATTTTGTTCGGTCTTGAAGAAAAGATCATTCCTGTTGTCACCTTGTGCTGTATTGTGGATGTTCAGTGCATTTACAAAAGCTAGGCAGAGTTCTTATTGTATAAATGGTGTTTTTGTAAAGAATGACAATTTTTGTCTCCTTGAAATGTTGAGAAGGTTATGTATTATATTATACGTGATATTTCACCGCAGACTGCAATTGTCCTGCACTGACAACTTTCTTTGTGTTGTGATTTGTCTTACCTTGCTCTGTATTGTGGGTTTTCAGTACATGTACAATAGCCAGGGCTGTACGCTTATTTTTTAAAGTCGTAGCACTGGTGCTAGCAAGCAAAAAAATTCAGTAGCACAAAAATAAATTTGGTAGCACACAAAGTATGATCGAAAATTTGCATGACCCTAACCCTTGCATTTCGCTCTACTTACCTTTGAGCATGTCATCTTGGTTTTATTTGAGATTCTCAATGAATATCCTAGTGTGTGCAGTAATAATTATAGAAGAATGAATAGGGGTGCACTGATTGGAATTTAGACAAAAGAGTCTAACCTGCCAATGGCAATTTGTTTGCTGATTCAGAATTATTTCCCCCAATAGAACTATAAAAATAATGTCTATATCTATATATTTTTTAAATAAAAATATAATTATTATAGTAGGCTAATAATAACAAACATTTTTAGAACATTTCATTCTTTTAATGAAAACCAAACTTTAAAACATTGAACATAATAGCCTATTAAATAAATTAGTAAACATATTTATACAATTTAGGCCAAGTTAAATAGGTTGTGTCAAACTTTGTTTAAATAGACTACTGTTGACTGCTCTCTGCAGCTGAAGCAGTTGATTTTCTTGCTAGCGCACTGCAGGGCTGTGAAGCGCTAACTTCCTGTTCTTACCTGCTTCAAAATAAAAGTCAACTCGCATTTGGCTAGTAACAGGCTTTTATTGTGAAGGGGCACAGGAAATGTTCCGTTTCCACACGCGCTAACTTAACTGCGTTAAGAGCCGTGTCCTTCCGGTTTTTACCGTTGGTGAAGTTAGACGCTATAATCGCCGAGCACAGATCCCGAGCACACATCTTTCACCAGCCAAAGTGGAGGGTAGACTTAATAACTTACTCGCCTAAGACTACATTCACCCGCATTTGGCGAGTGTTAATGTAGAGCCCTCTAAGCAGTGTTGTGCATCACTCCTCTGTGTTTCAAAGACAGCCTCTCCTCATTAGCACTCGTGCGAGAGGAATTGTATTCATCATCGCACATGATCAATTTCAGTGGCAAATGCGATCAAAACTGTCGCACTGTACAGCCCTGACAATAGCTAGGCATAGTTCACATTGTATAAACGTTGTTTATTCTTAAAGAATGACCACTTTCTTCTCCTCGAAAAGTTGAGAAGTTATATGTTTTGCTTTAGAATGTATAGTTAAGACGCAAAAGCAGAACTATGAGCTATAGCCACACAGACAAACAAAAGATGAGGATGCTCTCAAATGAAATATGTTGACTTTGCCCACTCAATTTACTTTTCACTCGATTCCCGCCTCTGTTTTAATTATATTCTTTATTTACCCTATACAATTAACACTCCACTTTTCTCTTTGAAGAGTTGTGAAGTTATATGTTTAGCTATTAGAATGTATTACAGCAAGACTGACTAGATTAGACTTGTGTATTATCGCTTAGTATTTTTTTAAAGGCTCAGCTATGGACAGGCATTGCAAATTAGCCTAGGTTATATAATACATGCTGTGGTGTGTGGCATTGGTGTATGCTATACACTTGTCCCTATGTAAATACACATTAAATACATAGATGCAAAAGCTGAAAGTTGAGCTATACACGGACAGACAAGCAAACAAACAAATTGATTCAAATGTTGATTATTCCAACTCAATTGACTTTTCACTTGATTACTGCCTCGTTTTAAATGAAATCCTCTATTTACCTTATATATAATTATCCCTCTCTTTAGCCAGGCAAGTCTTCTGAAATAGACATTTTTCTAAACATATATTTGCTTTTCCTACTGAGTTAATGTCTGATTCTGCCTATTTCTCATGCACAAACTTGATCATGATGCGGCTCATGATTTCAAATGCACGATTCTGCGTGACAGTCCTTACATAGGTGACTGCAGTTTCCATGGATGCGTTTATCTTAAACGATAGTGCAGGGGCATAAATCAGACCAGAACAGCACATCCTTCTGTCATAACCTTCAGCTAGGTGCTTAGAAGGCTTACGGGAAGTTTAGTTGATGTTAGTGCTTTAAGTTGAGATTTTATTTTTGAGATATTGGCCATTAAAGATGGTTGTATAGTGTTTTTCAAGAAGTTTATTCAACAATTACACAATTATTCATTGACATGAAATTCTTAGGCCTAACTGCAGACACCAACAGACACGGTTTAGTAAAATAAACACCTAAATGTGCATTGTGTGGACCTTTTATTTATACTATTATGAAAGTACAAATCTCAAAATGTACTAGTTCTTGAAAACCCAGAGGGGTCAGAGTGCAGGGTCAGCGCCCCTGGAGCAGTTTGGGGTTAAGTGTCTTGCTCAAGGACACAATGGTAGAGATGGTGGGCACCGTAGATGTAATAGAAGCCACCATTAGTTTTATTACTAACACCCTCTAGTCCGGTGCCGGGGATCAAACTAGAGACCTCATGGTTACTGGGAGGAACCAGAGACCTTATGGTTACTGGGAGGAGGAACCAGAGACCTCATGGTTACTGGGAGGAACCAGAGACCTCATGGTTACTGGGAGGAGGAACCAGAGACCTCATGGTTACTGGGAGGAGGAACCAGAGACCTCATTTTTACTGGGAGGAACCAGATACCTCATGGTTACTGGGAGGAGGAACCAGAGACCTCATGGTTACTGGGAGGAGGAACCAGAGACCTCATGGTTACTGGGAGGAGGAACCAGAGACCTCATGGTTACTGGGAGGAGGAACCAGATACCTCATGGTTACTGGGAGGAACCAGAGACCTCATGGTTACTGGGAGGAGGAACCAGAGACCTCATGGTTACTGGGAGGAGGAACCAGAGACCTCATGGTTACTGGGAGGAGGAACCAGAGACCTCATGGTTACTGGGAGGAGGAATCAGAGACCTCATGGTTACTGGGAGGAGGAACCAGAGACCTCATGGTTACTGGGAGGAGGAATCAAAGACCTCATGGTTACTGGGAGGAGGAACCAGAGACCTCATGGTTACTGGGAGGAGGAACCAGAGACCTCATGGTTACTGGGAGGAGGAACCAGAGACCTCATGTTTACTGGGAGGAGGAACCAGAGACCTCATGGTTACTGGGAGGAGGAACCAGAGACCTCATGGTTGCTGGGAGGAGGAACCAGAGACCTCATGGTTACTGGGAGGAGGAACCAGAGACCTTATGGTTACTGGTCGGCCCCTCTTCCTCTAGGACATCCTACCAACCGCATGATTGTTAAAAAAAAAGAAATAAAATGTTTGGAAGGTTGAAATGGAGTCACCTTTGAATCTAGAGCTGGTTTCAAGTGGTCCAGGGGCTCTCAATAATTTCTGTCCGCTAGATAAAGTACCATCTTGCGCTACAGTGTGGCTTCTAACCTGCAGTAGCCCTCTCTGTGACATTAAAGGTGTGTGTGGGTTTGGGTGCATGTTCCTAGGGCATGCACTGTACGAGCCATCATTATTTAAACATCGCTAGACAGTAGAAATCTCTGTGTAGCAAGAAGACTAATGGCTGGCCCGGCCCGAGCACGGATACCTTGACCTCATTTATGTTATGACTTTGAACGTTTTTTGGAGGGCTTTAATCTTTCCTTGTCTTCCACTGATTAATTCTCTCTTTGAGCAAAAATGTTGTAATATTCAGACCAAGACCTAGTTGTGTGTGTGTGTGTGTGTGTGTGTGTGTGTGTGTCTCTAATCTTTTGTCCTTCATGTCAGGTATTTCACTCTTGCCTCTGGTCAGAGCAGTATATATCAGCTAAATGAGTGGCTACTCTATTCAGCTGCAAGATAGTCATGTTTTGGCTTTTTGTCAAAATCAGTGAATGACTACTCGCACTCAGCTACCTGTCCGTACTGTGTGCATGCTAAAACATTATAATACAATAAAATACAGTGTTAACACACAGCCCAGGGCTGCTTGAAGCTTAACTATTTATTTTCCACTACTCCCAAACCCCAAATCCCGCACACACGCACGCACGCACACACGCACACACGCGCACAGACACACACCCACACCCACACACACACACCCACACCCACACCCACACACACACACACACACCCACACCCACACTGTCTCTAGATAGTCTAGAACCTTATCTATCTCAGGGATTCTGGTAATGACTTGTAATGATGCTCTTTCCAGCACATCTCCCGCTCGGTCTTAACATTTCACATTTCTGTTCAATTCAACCAAAACACAGTCACGGCCATTAACCCACACAGCATGACCCCTGAGTCTTCTGCACCCATTACCTCACGCCAGCATTAGTATGGAGTATTGAGAGAGAAATGAAGTGTGGGCTTTGAAATAGTGTATATCTAAAATCACACACTGTGACTCTCTCTCGCTCTCTCTCTCTCTCTCTCTCTCTCTCTATGGGGCAAGTGAACATTTCTGTGTGTGTGTGTGTGTGTGTGTTTGTTTTGTGTGTTGTGTGTGTGTGTGCGTTTGCGATGTGTGTGTGTGTGTGTGTGTGTGTGTGTGTGTGTCTCTCTCTCTATGGGGCAAGCGGACATTTTTGCATCTTGCGTTAGGGAAGGCCTCCCTTCTTGGCTGTGGATATGTTAGTAGCGCTAATTGTCTCCCAATTAGATTCGAGCCAGTGAATCGTGTTTAAAGACTCTTCGGGGATCGTTACAGAGGGAAATGTATCTAGTCCTGATGGATGAGTAGAGAGAAGTCAGCGGGAATTATAACATCAAAACGACAAACTGATGTGAGGATGTGGGATACGGGGGAGATGGCAGCAATTTGAATGGCTTTTTTCGCAGCGGTCTTGTTGCCTTTAAGTGCTGGCGGTTTTTTCAGCCTTAGCACACACAGCGCTGCGTCAAAAAGTTAATCACACATAAATAGTGTCTCCCTGGAGATTTGTAACATTTTTTTCCACGATTTACAGCAGCATGGGGGATTTGAGGGCCAGTAAGCCTCGAAAGAAATACATCATTCTATGATATTTGTATGTAAGAATTAGGTTGAGTACTTCTGTGTGTGTGTTTTCTTTCTGTGTGTGTATGTGAGAGAGAGAGCGAGAGAATGTGTGTGTGTGTGTGTGTGTGTGTGTGTGTGTGTGTGTGTGTGAGTTACATATTTGGGTATAAAAAAAGGGGGCTATAATTATATAGATAATTATAAATGATTCCTAGTTTTGCTCTTTGAGCGACTGGCCGGTCTAGTCTAATCCCTTTTGGCATTTTATATTACTTGACAAGTATAAGGAAAAGCTGAGATGAACACAGAGTACTGAAGAGACATTTGAAGGATTTGGTTGGGGTTGGATTCATTTCTTGGCTGGTGGGGGGTTGTATGTGTTTCAACCAACACAGACATACATTATCTGGGAACATTATGTTCTTGAGCTAGCTGCACAGTAGGGGTGGGAAAAAAAATCGATTTTCCGATTAATATCGATTCTCTCTCGAACGATTCTGAATCGATTCAGAAAAGTTAATAATCGATTTTTTTTTAATAATTTTTTTTTTAATAATTTTTTTTTTTTTTTGTAAATACTAATACTTCCTGCGCCATTGCGCATGCACACCACACATGTGCGAGTTGTTTCCAAAGTGGCTTCAAAAGGGCTGAGAGCAGCAAACCCATCACTTGCACAGGCTTTATCTCTGCTGAATTCCAAGCCATACTTTTTGTACAATGTGTTGAAATGACATAGAAAATAGATAATAGAATAGAAATCCTATAGAAACATGATTTACGAGATTAGAAATAAAATAAAACTGAATCGGTTTAGTTTTTACATACTTCCATATTGTGTTGAAAGCTGCATTGATTATTGCACTGTTCATAGAAAGTCATATTTGTGACAAGAAAAGCTTTTTCTCTAATACAATATTAGAGAAGGTAATTCATCTGTTGATTGTCTTTAATGATCATCACAAAAGTAGGAAGTGATTAGCAAACTCTGAGTAGCAAACTCAGATGTGCATATAAATATATTTTTGAAATTCACACATGGGTATGTACATAAAAAATGTTTTGCATTGAGATGCATTGAAAATCGATTTTGAATCGAATCGTTGACCTCTGAATCGGAATCGAATCGAATCGTGAGGTGCCAAGAGATTCCCACCCCTACTGCACAGTAGGCCTACACACATTTGAATCTGTAAGTTTTGTTTTTGTAGTTGGAAAAAAAGAAGTTATTTCAGATGGTTATGTCATGTATTTGTATTTTTATAGCTCTAGATTCAACCGTTAATAAGGATTTGTTTTAAATACTTTGACATCTCATGAGGATGTCTTTTTGTTTTATCATGTGTGCGGGGAGATATATTCATATACACCGTTTGTGTATAGGCATGAGGTAAAAATGTGTTTTTTAAATGATCAGTGCATGTGTTAACATGGCCTTAGATTGACTGCACGTGGCTGTACCTAGGGTACGTTTTACTACCGGTATTCTTCAGTTTATTTGAAAATAAATAGTTCCTTGACTTGTAAATACATTTTTGGTTGTATTTCAGTTGATGTTTCTAACCCAACATACTCTTGTAATGTAAATAGCAAATCGTAGGTTGTATGCATTCACCCTCTCACCATCTGATCGGCTGTGATATGTTAAAAGGCCTTTAGTAGTAGTAGTGTTGTAGTAACCTTGTTTTGTTCTCCTGATTTGCATTCACCAGCCAGTCCCACATAAAAGGTGTTTTGTTACGGTGTTGTTTTTATTTCCCAAAAGCCAAAGCAAAGCCAGTGAGAAGCATTTGGGTTTTTCTATTCTGACTCAAAGTCATTTCATTGTGTGTGTTGTTCCTCCCAGCTGGGCTGAGGTGCTGCAGACAAAGGCAGATGTGTCCTTGTTTGTTTTTGAAGTGTCAGAGTTAAGTCATAGGCTGTGCGTGTGTGACAGTGTGGGTGTGAAAGAGAGAGAGAGAGTGTGTGTGTGTGTGTGTGTGTGTGTGTGTGTGTATGTGAAAGAGAGATTGTGTGTGTGTGTGTGTGTGTGTGTTTACTTGTAAAGGTATCTTTGTGAGGACAGACCTTCAAAAGGAGCTGTTTGAGGGTTAACACTAGGTTTTAAGGTGCAGGTATGAATTAGGTTTATGTTAGGGTTAATGTAAGGGTAAGGGGCAAGAATGCATTATATCATTGAGTGTCCTCACAAATATTGAAGGAAAAGTATTTGTGTGTATCTCTTTTGTGCTGTTGCCTACCTGCCTGCAGTGTGTGTGTGTGTGTGTGTGTGTGTGTGTGTGTGCGTGTGTGTGTGTGTGTGTGTGTGTGTGTGTGTGTGTGTGTGTGTGCGTGTGTGTGTGTATTGCTGTGGCCTGCCTTTGGTGTTGTGTGTGTGTTTCATCCCCTCCCTCTGTGTGTTGTGTCTCCGTGGTTCTACAGGTCCTGCGCTGCATTGTTCATCCGCCTCGTCCTCCCCCGTCCGCCCCTCCCCTTCCATGCCATCAGCCAATCACAGCCAGGGAAGGTTGCTAGGTAACTGTGCAGCCCAGGACTGTGACTCTGACGAGGGAGAGTTTGTCGGCCACAATTCATTTTTAGTTAGAACGGGCTCAGGGACCTTGTATGCTCCAGCTGCCGCAACTACTGCTACTGATGGTGAGTAATTGGATTTTCAAAATAAGATACTAGTCTAAGGATTAACATGGCGTTCTGAAAATGCATACTGGCTTACTTTTTTTATTCTACATACTACAGCTGATCATAGAAAGTATGTAGTAATAATGCAGTAGTTGGCATACAATTGGGACATACTTTTACCTTAACTGCTACTGAGGGTGAATGTGTGGTTTTCAAAATACTTTAGTAGTAGGGTGTGTTCCAAGTCGCATACTCTTTCTTTTTGCTATTCTGCACACTACAGCTGATCATAAAACATAGTTAGTAAGCATGCAGTATGCTACAATTGGGACATTCTTTTAATTATTCATTTCATACCATCGCGCCTTGATCTTGCCTCTTGCTTATACATCTGTCTCATCGCTGGTTGTTTTCACAATAGACACTAAATAATAGGTTTTCACTCGGAGGCTCCGTCAATGTGACGTCACTTCCGTTGTGCAGTATATTGTGGGTCAGAATCACTTAAAAAAGCATGTTGATTTCCACACTAAAATGTAAGACTGGTTGTAGTAGCATCTGGGTATTTTAAAGCAAGAATTGGGACATCCTAGATCTTTTTTTCCTACCATACTAAATAGCAGGGAACTTTGTGGATTGGAACGCAGGGTATTTCGTTCACCCTCTTCCTGGATAAGTTGTTATAATGGGTCATGCAGATGGCTTTAGGCAAGAACATGTTCCTATTTTCTTTTTCATCCGAGCGCCATGAGAGATGTGTTGAAACTTTAAAGTCGATATGTAGCCTCAGGAAAGGCACAGAAACCGAGTGAAGTCAGGTCTGTTAAGTTCAGATTCTCACTGCGAGAGAGGCCGAGATTTGGTCACTGATATTTTTCCTGTTCGGATTTTAGTGCATGCTGGTGGGTGTAGACATCTGCAATCTCTCTATGTCATGATCACTGTTTAATATGGGACACTGCAGGTGAATAGGGTAACATTTTTAACTTTGTAGATATTCTCATGAAACTTTACCAGTTGATTATTTACATTAAAACCTTTTTATTTTGTTTTGAATGACAAGTTTTTCAGAAATGTTTGAATAGATATGCAAAATGTGTCAATTTCAAATGAATTATGCTACATTTGCATCTATTTAAAAATTAAAGAAATAATCTAGATGTTGGATAAAGCCAGAGTTGTATGAAAGACGACATTTTATGGAAGCAAAATAGACAAAAATCTCTGCTTGGAAAAATCCATATTTTTTGCCTGCAGTGTTTCGCCTTAATAGCAGGTGCAATGTTTTCCCTGTAGCCTTCAGATCCTTTCAAGGGCTGGTTCTTTAGAAGATGTATTGAAAACACTCCTACCCGATTAAAAACACTCTATCATTTCATTTTTGTTGGTAAAAACTCAAAGTTAAACAGTATTTCTTGAGCTTTTTTTAGTTTTTCAAAATTCCCAATCTCCTGTAATTCCTCATTAATAAGTATCATCTGTACTGATTCTTCTTGAAACTTCTTGAGTGACTTCTGCAGTGGACTTCACACTTATTCAAACTGACACAATGACATTTGCGCTCACACTGCAAACACAGTGTTGACAGTTGACAGAAATGTGTCGCAGTCAAAACGTGTTACACATCATCGCATAAGCTCTCAACTTATTAATGCAATCATTGAGAAAAATCATTTTTGGCATTTCATATTTCATGCTAATGAATTGCTTGTGACAGACAAGATAGTTTTGGCTCGATGATTTGATTATGGGGCGGAATTGTTTTGTTTTTTGTTGATATGATGATATTTATGTGTTGCTGTCTAGCTTGGAAGGTCTTTATTCTCACCTATTGAATATATTTTGCTTATACCGACACACACATTCCCCTTCGTGGCATTTGAAAAAGACAACTTTAGGAATACAAATGTCTTATGATGGTCACACCATATCACATTTGGATGTGTTGCAGGTTTTATATGTATATTCTTGTTTATGATTCATCTACATGAATATATGAAATATTTTCATTCAAAGTCAGTGATGTATGTTTTAGAAGTTATTTATTTGCATGCTGAATACTAGGGTATTTTTTTAAGTTTTGAATGCCGATCCCTTTAAAGATGCTTCAATCCACTACCTGTCTGTACTGTGTGTGCACTGACAGAACAATTGGGTGTTAATACACAGCCTATAGGCTCTGTAAAGTGGTATGTACACAAATGGGTCCCACCATAGCGAGCAACTTGCCTGTTTACATAATCTAGGCTGTGTATCAACATGGGATTTCTTTACACAGTACGAACAGATAGCGCATCATGAGGAGATATTCACAGATTTTGCCCAAAAAACAAACAAACGTTCTCTAGAATCACTGACTACTAACCACCTTTAAACTACAGCAGATACACTTGCTTTCTCCCACTGGCAACGCAAACACAAACACAGAATAAAATGCTCTAAATAATTGATGGAGCTTTTGAAGTGAACGACCCGAAGGCTTGAGTCCCATCAGAAGTCCAGAGTGCGCCATGCAGCTGCGGCTCAGAGCAGCCTCCAGAATGAGTTATTAAGCCAGTCACAAATCTCCCTCCTAATACCACCTCCTAATACCACTGCTGGTCACCCGCCAGTGTGTGTCTGTCTCTGTGTGTGTGTGTGTGTGTGTGTGTGTGTGTGTGTGTGTGTGTGTGTGTGTGTGTGTGTGTGTGTGTGTGTGTGTGTGTGTGTGTGTGTGTGTGTGTGTGTGTGTGTGTGTGTGTGTGTGTGTGTGTGTGTGTGTGTGTGTGTGTGTGTGTGTGTGTGTGTGTGTGTGTGTGTGTGTGTGTGTGTGTGTGTGTGTGTGTGTGGGTGGGTGGGTGAGTGTGTGTGAATGGTCTTTATCGCGGTAGATTTGTCTCGTAACAAAGACAGTGATTTGCATAGGTGCAGCAGTCAGGTTGGCCCGGGGACGTCAGTTAGGATTGAGGAATATCCCCTTAGCTTTAGCTGCTTTCTAGGATTTCTAGAATTCCTTGTAAGTTGTAGTACAGCATGTTTAAGTGTGAGTCTTGATATTGAGGCCTTAACCTTTTTCACACTATTATAATTTCATACCATAAAACTAGTGCTCTAGATATTGCATTAGTATTACATACTAATAAGTCATACATTTAGCAAAATGTGCTTTTCTTTGAGGTAACTCGTTGACATTGATATTTTTTTGATTGAGACAATCTTTGACATTAAGAGGATGATTGCAAATAGAACAAAACAAAACCAACGAGCCATGGAAGATTGCTACAAGCCTTCTTTCACATTTCTTGTATTTTTAGTATTTTGCCTGGTTTGGTGTTGTTAGTGGAGTTTTACTCGGAAGTGATATCTGTGTAAAATATTTTCAACCAGCAGTTTTTGTGACAAATATTATATGTAACTAAATGACTCTATCAACTCAGGCAGTATTTCAATATTTCAGCGATAGAAATAACTTAATTAAAACCTGTTCAATGTGTAGTAACACTGTTCCCTAGCGACGTAAACCTCATTTTATAAAAAATGGACAAAATGAGAATGTGCCAAATTGTTGTGATGTCAATTTGGAACACGGAGAGAAAGGTTACTGATACACAACTACATAACTAATATGATTCAAGCAAAGATCACACATTTCCTGAATTGCCCTAACAAGGTTTATGGAAAGTAATTCTAATGTTGCTGCTCGTTGCAGGGGGTTGCAATTATGGTTATACAAAAAGGAATAAACTTCATGTTGCTTATTGTAATCTAGAAATAAGTATGCATCTCATGTTTTCACTTGAAATTACACGAGCAAAGAAAAAGAAAAAAAGGTAATTTTTAAAGCCACCGTGGTATAAAAAAAAAAAAGACTTGCATATCAAATCAGATCTGTTTGACTTACAGGTCAGTTATGGAAGAAAATATTCAAATTGAGAGTTAACAGGGGGCAACAAAATATTTACTTTCAAACTGTGAATAAACAGCCAGAGTGAGACTTATGTATGCGTAGGATTATTGGTTCACACTGGATCTGTTGCACCGTGAAAACAGGTGGTTTTTCATCACCTCAGATAACGTTTTCTCAGGGTCATCTTTGAAACCACACACATACGGAACTTAAAGGTGGAGTCAGTGATTCTGGAGAACGCTTGTTGTCAAAATCAGTAAATCTCACCTCACAATCCACTATCTGTCAGTACTGTGTGTGTGCTGAAAAAAAAATCCGGTGTTACACTCTAGGCTCTGTAAACCAAAGGGCCAACCATAGCTATCAACAAACCTGTTTACAGAACCTAGGCTGTGTATTAAGTTTTTTTGTAGTATTTTATTTTGTGTTTCGGTTGGGAGATCCTGTTTTCTTGTGACTTCTCTGTATAATATTTTGCTATAACTTCATATCACATATACATTGTCAATTTGATTATTAAGTAGTTTGAACCACTTTTTCTAAGCAGCTTTAGTTAAAAACCGAATCACCACTCTCAGCAGAATGTCGTTTTTCGTATTAGTAGCATTTCAAGGCAGTATTTATTTATTTTTATTTTTTTCCGGGGGGATTCTGTTTTCATTGGGCAGAACACTGACAGAGCCTGGGTTGTCTGTGTAAGCTGTGCGCTGATGCCTGCGGTCCCATTGTGTGGAGCATGTGTTGTGGGGCGGCCCGGGGCTTTCACTGAGCAGCTCCTGCCTGGGGAGAGGTGCCAGTGGGGGGGCTTACTGCCACGCTGAGACCCAAGATCTAAGGCCAACGCAACCGCTAGCATTAGCATCTCTTAATGCAGCACAGCATGGGGCCGGCCTGGGCTGGAAAGGCCTAACATACACACTACCGGTGGTTCACAGCTGACCAAGCAAGAATGCTTACAGGCCCGGGGATGTGTTTTTGTGTGTGTGAGTGTGTGTGAGAGAATGTGTGTGTGTGGGTGAGAGAGAGAGAGTGTGTGTGGGTATATGGGTGTGTGTGTGTGCGTGTGTGTGTGTGTGTGTGTGTGTGTATGTGTGAGTGAGAGAGAGTGTGTGTGTGTGAGTGTGTGTGTGTGTGTGTGTGTGTGTGTGTGTTTGTGTGTGTGTGAGAGAGAGAGAGAGAATGTGTGTGTGTGGGTGTGTGTGTGTGTGTGAATTCAACTAAGTCTTTATTTGAAATGCTTAATCATCTCTGCCCCCCTTCTGTGAGGACAGGGAGAGATGTGGTTAAAGGAGGTCATCCAACAGAGTAATTTATACACAGACAGCGTGAGTTACTGAGCTTTTCTCATGGCTTAATAATAACTTTTTGAACTTATAGATATCTTCATGAAACTTTGCCAGTTGATTACTGACATAACACACTTATTTTATGTATTACAAGTTGTCTGTAATGTTCTACATGTTGGATAAAGCCAGAGTAAAAATCTTTATTAAATGTTTAAAAAAAAAACTGTCTATGTCCAGGTCTTTAAAATACATTTTCAGCATGATTTGATTGAGAATGGTTATGGAAAGTTAAGTTGATGTAAGTGTTTTAGAAGTTGAGATTATTGGTTCAGAGTATTGAAAAAAAAAACGGTGAGATAATGGCCGTTAAAGTTGGTTGTATAGGAGAAATACACAAACGCAAACAGACAAGGTTTAGTCAAATAAACACCTAAATGTACTTGTTTGATCTTTTACTACACAGGGCTGTGTATTAATGTGGTTAAAATGGGTCATCCAATAGAGTAATTCATACACAGACACCATGAGGAGTGAAGCTTTCTCGGGATATATAATAATTTAATGAGTAGCACATGGCACCAAGTATGCCATGCCCTTGTTTTTGTGACTATGCGAAATCCCACTTTTCCAAATTTTCGAATCGACAGAAACAAATTCATGGTTTTTCTTCTTGAGGTTGATGTTCAGTTTATCAATGAACTGGAGGCCGACAGACCATTTGTCCGGTAGCATTTCGACGTGCCGTCCGTCATTGCCTCGGATAGCGTAGATAATCGCATTTTGCATACCTACATAGCCAGCTTTTCCATTGACATAAATTGAGACGCATTACTTTCATTCCATGATAATTGCAAGGCCATCTGTGCACTGAAACTAAAAAATCTTCAACCTTGTTGATGGATATGCAGTGAAGTGACTTGCAGCAGGAGGCATGCATAACCACTTGTCTTGTTTCTTGCCACAAAGAATGACAGAAAATCTATTTGGTCTGAGAAGAGAGAGAGGGGAACATATGCCGGGGCTAGGCCTAATGGATTAGGTCTGCACTGGGGTGAACATAAGATTGAACTAACTCATTTATTCTACTTTTTCTTACATTTGGTTGTTTTATATCGTAGGGCTGTCAATCGATTGGAATATTTAATCCTGATTGATGTCATGATTTACCAGGTAATTCACGATTAATGGCAAATTAATAGCACATATTTTTTCTGTTCTAAATGTACTTTAAAGGGATATCTTTCAAGTTTGTAATGCCTTTATCAATACGGGAGAGGATGAATATGTTTGTTTTATACAAATGTCAATTCTTGAGCTCCTGCACCAGTGTCGGGGGGCGACACCAGTTTATAAACACTGCCATACTGAGAAATACACAGAGAGAGTTTTGTGGAGCTGGTAGGCTTAATCAACTTTGCGTCAACTTGTTTGGCGATGGCTTGAATG
>NC_137232.1:13762860-13810360 GCF_949987685.1 Ammodytes marinus | reverse complement strand
TTTTCTTCTTATAGCACTTTGAATGGCCTTGTGTCTGAATTGTGCTGTATAAATAAACTTGCCTTGCCTTGCCTTCTTATAGATATCAACATGAAACTTTGCCAGTTGAGTACTGCCATGTCTGGCCTTAACTTGTTTGATATATTCCCTTTATCATGGGAATTCTTGAAATGCACAATTAGTTCTGATTTCTAGAGTTAAAGATGGTTGTATAGGAGTAAACATACAGACGTAAACAGTCATGGTTTAGTCAAATAAACACCCTACATTTTGGACTTTTTATACTAGTATGAAAGGAGACATGTTACGGAAGCAAGATAGACACATTTGACCAGTGTTTGAAAAAAGTATGTGTATGCCTGCAGTGTTTTGCCTTAAAGTGTTTGAAATATTACATTGTTAATGTAAACAACTCTAGAAAGTTAACATAAATCCTATTTTTACCACAACAAAGAGCTTGTTCAGCATTCACACACATTTTCAGCAGGAAATTCATTTTCTAGTTTTACAATATAGCCTATTTAAAACAGTTGTAGGTAGAGTTGTGCAGACTTAAGATAACATGTCTAAATGTGTTTAAGGGTATGAAGGTATTTACTTTAATTTGTTGCTTATAATCTAGTTATTTGCATCCTCACAAGCTTGCCACTTGTCTCCTATAGCGATCATAACATTTCACCATTACACAGACATTCCTGCTCTCTACAGGGGGAGGGGCTGATCCTAACTAATGAAGTGGACGTGTCCCTAATGACTTATCTAGAGAATAGCATCAGGAGGCCTTAACCAACCAACGCATACATCTGCTCTGATGAAAAATGAAACAACGCCACATCCCCTACTAGACTGAATAGATATCTGTAGGCTTCTGGGTTGAATGCCATGTGAACGTTTGGCTATTGTAGAACAGTCGGCCGTTTCTCTGTCTCTGCGATAACAAATGAATGTCCCTTTCTTGCCTATTTCAATAGAAAATCATTTATTTCTCTCCGGTCCTTTGAGTGAATAATAGTTGCTGACTCACCATGTGTGTGGGGGTCGCCATGCTCCGATGCTTTGTCTCATAAACTGTCTTATTGCAAGTACTTCTGTATAGATAGATAGATAGATAGATAGATAGATAGATAGATAGATAGATAGATAGATAGATAGATAGATAGATAGATAGATAGATAGATCCTTTAATAATCCTTTACAGGAAATTACATGACATTTCCACATGAAAAATTACGTTAACTTTTCTGTGGAAGGGTTATTGCTTGGACAAATATGCATACAGTCTAGTATTGGATTTTTATCGTAATGCAAAACAAAAACAGAGACATTTTTATGCCCATGTAAAGCCATTTGAATTGCCTTGTGTCTGAATTGTGCTATATAAATAAACTTGCCTAATATAACTAGTAAAGTGGCATGTACCCAAGCCCCTCTGTGGTTTATGTCTTCGCGATCCAGATGGTCTATATAACAGTACTGTATATAGGCCCCCCCCCCTCACCCCTTCCCCTCCCCACACTGTAGAATTGCAACACGTTTTGTGAAGCTGAGTTTTACAACAATATATATAGATACTTTTGTGTCGTTCATTTTTCAGGCAGTTAAAATGTACTGCAGGTATGGTTAAAAAATCAATTTAAAATAAAATAAATTATAATCAAGAAAAATGAATTACTTGTTGCCCCAAATTTGCCCCGATCGTCATAGGAGGCAAAGTATTTGTTTGCCTAGCTTAATATATTCCAGATGCAGTCAGGCATTTGTCCTTGTGATATATTTCTGTGTGTGTGTCTGCTGCGCTGTGTCCTTGTATGGAATTAGCATAACCTTATTAATGGCTTTATGGATCCGGTACATTATACTGAACGGTAGGGGAGGGTCATCCACTAACTGTGTGTGTTTCTATCGCACACCGTTTTATTGTTAATCAGGACTTCTTCACTGCGTCTCTCAGTGATTCAGATAATTACAAGGGCAGAGGTGTGTGTGTGTGTGTGTGTGTGTGTGTGTGTGTGTGTGTGTGTGTGTGTGTGTGTGTGTGTGTGTGTGTGTGTGTGTGTGTGTGTGTGTGTGTGTGTGTGTGTGTGTGCAAAAGTCTGTTTAGTTATACAGCAATCTGTGTGATCAATGCATGTTATTGTGCCTTGGAAAATAAATAACATGATTTGTCAGAGGTTCATCCTATTTAAATGTGTGGACTTAAGGTGTATTAATGGTGGAGTGAGCGATTCTGGAGAATGCTTGTTGTTAAAATCACTTTTTGTCAAAATCAGTGAATATCTCCTCATGATCCGCTACCTGTCTATATTGTGTGTGCACGTTGAAATAAAAAAATTCTGTTAGTATACAGTGTACACTGTAAGAAATTTCCCTGTAAAAACATTAATCAACTGGCAGCAGGGTTGCCATTTTCTTACTGTTAAATTAACATTATATCACTGTCAATAAAATTGACAGGATTATGCTGTTAATGAAGAAAACTGTATGAACCTGTTTTTTCAGTAAAAACAGTAATCAACTGGCAGCAGGGTTGCCATTTTCTTACTGTTAAATTAACATTATTTGACTGTCACTAAAATTGACAGGATTATACTGTTAATGAAAAAAGGGATGAAACTGGACTAAATGTTTGTTATGTTGTTTGCACCGTGAGCGAAGGGGATGTTATATTTCATTGGGCAGATCTGTTTCATTCCATATGTAAATTTACTTTGTCCCCTATTTGTTCAAATGCTAAACACAGAGAGCAGCTTCTGTTTGTTACTTCAAGACACTTTTTACAATATATTAAGTTCAATGGAATGATTCATTTATATTGTAAATTGTCTCCTGAGTTGAACTAGGGATCTTGTTTAAGATTTCCACAAACCGTTTGTTATAACTAAAAACAACAGTTAGTTCACACAGAAATGTTTTATTTAAACAAAATGCATAGTGAGGTAATGGAATGAAACATCCCCTTTACTGAGGGTGCAAATAGCAACATAACAGACGTTTAGTCCAGTGCAAGTCATTGTGGGAAAGGGGGCGTCTCTACAATACACTATGTTGTGCTTACTTGATTTATCTAAGGCAATCCGTTTCCTTAATTCTACTGAGTAAACACAACTCTTCAGTTAAGTAAGACTAACTTGGTTTAATTACGTTACCTGCAATTTCCATTTCCAAGTAGATATAACTCAACTTTAAGTAAACTTAACCAGAGGATATACAGTAAACAACACTTATTAGTTAAGATGTGGATGGATGAGGATTAATGAAGAAAACTGTATAAGCTTCACATGTGCAGGCAGCTCATGTCAAGTTGTCCCTTCCAAGTTTGATGGTAAATTAACAGGAACGTTCAGTATTTTTGAAAAACATTACCGTTCCGTAAAATAACAGCAAAGGACTGTAATTTAACAGACTGCCTTTTATTTTAACAGTTAAATGCTGTTTTTATAAATAACAGGTAAATGCTGTTGAAATCCTGCTGTAAATGTACAGCAATTGTTTACAGTGTAGGCTTTGTAAACAAGTATGTTGCTAGCTACGGTGGGCCCCATTTGTTTACATATCCTTTGTTTACATACCAGTTTACAGAGCCTAGGCTGTGTATTAACAGTAGATTTTTTTCAGCGGACACACACATTACGTACAGGTTCGGAATTGCAAGAAGGTATTCACTGATTTTAACAATACGAGATTTTGACAACAACAACCATTCTCCAATTTTGCTGACTACACCTTTAAATGCTTCAGCCACATCGGCAGCTCAACAGTTGATTTGGATTCTGACCCTAAACAATGGGAGGTAGTGGCTTTAGTGAGGAAGTTGATTATACAAAATAAGCCTTCTGTCTGCGTGTCTATATTCCTCTCTTTCTTTCTCTCTTTATCTCTCTCTCTCTCTCTCTCCCCCTGAAAATTGGCAATTTAGTTTTGTGGATATGTGTGAAATAAAGGCGGCTCGCGGCTACAAAATAAAAAGCCTTTTCTCCCACTGTGTGTGTGAAGCCGGCAGTTCATTGATTGATGAATGGCTCAGCAGATGTGGAAATAAATGGGTACACAGTCCACAAGAACACTGCTCGTTTATCTTGTGAAGTATGTAGCAAGTAGCATACAAAGAAAGTGCATTTTACTCGCTAGGACCAACAGTTTCCATTCCTTTTGACATGATAATCATGTTTATCACTGCAAGTTTGACTCTGAAAAGTGTCCGGTTAGGTTAAATTGTAAGAAAAACATAACTGATTTTCGTTTTTGTGGAAATAAGAGTTTACCAGCAATAGCCGTGTTTGCCGAAATAGCGGTGCACAAGAGCATGTTAGCTAAACTTAGAAATACATTTAAAAAAATTATGACAGATTGCTGGAGTTTCAAAGGACCAAACATAACTTCATCCAAAAGCAGAAGAGTGGACATACATATGTGATAGTGTTGTTATAATGACCAGCTACATAGAGGTGATAGTTCCATGGGTAAGAGTAGATTAGGAACCATGCAAGAATCTTTTCCAAATAGTTGACCTCAATGGATCTGCTGCAGTTTTCAAACTAAACTGTGTTGATGAACAAACTGTGAATCTGTGTCTTTGATGTATCGTTCCTTCAAAAGTGAATCACTACTCAAACGTGCCTCAAAAAGAACCTTGAACGTTTTATATTATTTTAAGATTTGTTGTTGTATCTAGTTGCTGCTCTTCTATTTACCTTGTTAATTGTATATTCTGCTTTGTTGCTGCTTTTTTTCTATTTTACTTGTATATTGCATATGTTCATATTTCTCTTTGTTTGTCAGTGGAAAACACAGGGAGAATTTCATTGTATGACTGAGAACATGTTTTCTTATTGTGCATATGACAATAAACACTTACAATCTTGAATCTTTGAATCTAAATCAGTGAAATTCTCTTATTTTTACATCATCATCTAACCCACGTTATATCCCTTCCCTCTCTTCCCTTCCAGACGGAGTGTTCCAGAACCATTCTCGTCTGCGGACGCCCCCCCTGCCCATGTCCCACTCCCACTCCCCCAGCCACCTCCACCAGCATCAGCAGCACAACGCGGCTTCTGTAAACTCCCTGAACCGAGGCACCTACACCCCGCGCAGCTCCAACCCCAGCCCCGCACACACAGACTCCTCTGCCCCACCCGAGGGCCCTAACGTTGGGCTAGACTCAGGGCAGGGCGCGCAGGACAACTGGCTACTCAACAGCAACATACCCCTCGAAACAAGGTAACTGGGGTACTGGTTTCTTTGATAGTATATACAGGTGCACCTTAAAAAAAAATAATATCAATGAAAAGTAATTTCTTTAATGTGATTTGATCAAAAAGTTAAACTGTAATATAGTCTAGATTCATAACACATGAAGTGAAATTACAACTGGGCTAGACTCAGGGCAGGGCGCACAGGACAACTGGCTACTCAACAGCAACATACCACTCGAAACAAGGTAACTGGGGGATGTGTGTACTTGATAATAAATAGCACAGTGCTAACACGTAGCAAAGCAATATCATTGAAACTGTCTAGCTAAGGGCCAAGGCTTAACCATGTGATGAACATAATGTTGTGCTGAGCAAGAGAAAAGTCCTGAATTGTTGGTCTCTGTCCAACGAGAGAAATTCTAACAGTGCAAGTTGGCATTTCAATTTCATTTTAAGTGTCATTAAAACTGTATTAAAAGGTCTTAAAATCAACTCAGAGATCCCTGGGGGGTACAGTCTGTATTGGGTTTTCAAACAGCAGTACATTTAACAATCACACCGGATATATTATGAAGAAGATTTTGCACAATTACATTTAGTCTCCGGTGAGCACACTTCGTAGCGCCTCCACTTCAGACCCTAGTTTGATTTACTTCATATTAATCAGTAATCAGTTCTCAACAGGTTGTTCTCAATAGGAAGCCCTTGACTGGAGTAGTTCTCTCTAGTGTTATTGTAACACAGGGAAATATATCTTGTGCTAGTCCTTGTGGCTGGTCTTATTGAAAGGCAAGTGTGAAACAGCACGGAACATTATCTCAACCCTCTTCACTGTCTTAGCCGATAGTAGAAAACTCCAAGTCACCTGTTGAGAAAAATGTAATAAAAGCTATTTTGTTTAGCTTCGAAGTTATTATAGATAAAAACTAAATGTCTACTAAATTATGTGTTGTATTATTTAGGAATTATTGGAAGCAATTGAATTACACACTTGTAGTAATGATGTCTCAAACATTAGCATTATTATCATTATCATTAGCACATGTCTATAGGTATGGTTACCTCTTTATTTAAAGTACCTACAAGGAAATTGAAAATATTTCTGAAACAGTCAAATTTTTCATCTGATGATCATAAATTACATGTTACAGAAAACGAGACCATCAGTGCAAAGAATGCTATTTTTATATAGTTTTTTCTTAATGCCTTTGTCATGGGTACGCTAACCCAGGAACAACAGCTGGCGTAGTAAAAACACTACCGCTTTTGTCAAAAGGGGGTGCAAGAATTAACACAAACCCGAAATTTCCTCGAAGCACCTTTTAAAGGATTGGGTATGATTCTCACAATATCTGTTAAAATGTTCTTGATAAATTCTCTCTCTGATCGGTCTACCAGTGGAGAGATGTTACAGTTGTCTGGCCATATCCAGCTATATCCTTTTCTTTAGATTTTCTACCAGAAATGTTTCTCCTTTCATTAAAAGTGAAAAAATTTCACCCCAAAACTCAAACTTTAGAAACAGGAGCAGACTTCAGTAGCGTCCTCAGAAGGGCAGGGATCAGAAACCAGGCTTTTCTCTTGTACCAGTGATGGAGCGAGCGTGTTCAGAATGGCCTATTGCATGTGTGGACAGACACCTTGCGTTCCAATTCACATGCTTTTTCTTTTTACTACACTACATACTAAAGTACAGAAGAGTATTAGGGCCACGGGAGAGAAAAAAAAAATCAGATAAGGGAGATTTTTTTTCATTATGTCGAGAAATGTCAAGAATAAAGACGAATACTGCAACATGCTATTGGAGTTAGTGGGGCATCTAAGTATTTTTGGCATACTACAATTGACATGCATGCATTGGGACCTCCTAAATCTTTTTCTGGCATACTAAATAGTAGGGAAGTATGGGTATTGGAACGCAGGGATAGTTCATTTCTCCATTGCATTGCTGCCACACTATTTTCTTATGGGACAGATCATAGGAAAAAATGCATTATGGAAGAAATGAGAAATTCTCTCGTAGTAACTTTAAGAATTAGCTATATGATTTTTTATTTATTTGTTTTATTTTTTTGAGTGTTGCGACCATTACGTTAAATAAATACAACTGTGGTTAAGTATATTATTTAGAGTGAAAACGATCAAATTAAATGTTAAGTTTATTTGTAATTAAAAAAAAATGAAATCAAGTGGAGACACTGCAGGTGAAATAAGACGTGTTATGGAAGCAAAATAGACAAAAAAAAGCTCAAATTTGACCATTGCTTGAACATACATTGCCTACAGTGTCTCGCCATACGATAAACAATATCAAAAACTGTCTTGTGAACTAAGTGTAGAAAGCTTAAGGTTCCTATTTGTTAAGTGACACATTGTTTTCTCCCAATCACGACCTCAAAAGGAGCCAGAATACCTTAATGTTTATCAGAGAGGAGCAGGACGCATGCAGAGAAGGGCAGGGCTCGTACAAAACCAGGTATGGTAGCGCCCCAAACCGAGGGCTCAAAGATAGATAGATGTTTTTTCGTCCTCACACCTTTTGTAGAAGTAGTTCCATAAGGGTTTTCGTTGTCCTACGCCGTACCTATGTCTTGAATCTCATTTGTCAGTTGTTTGCTGTGCTGTTGTTGTTGCTAAGTGATCACAGGCATGGGCCGGTATAATGTTCTGTTATCATGAAATGTCAGGGTAAAAAAATAAAAAATTAATTTTGGGGGGAAAAAACAGACACTAGTGGTGGCTGCATGACATCTACGGTGCCCACCATCTCTGCCATTGTGTCCTTGAGCAAGACACTTAACCCCAAACTGCTCCAGGGGCGCTGTACTGCGGCTGACCCTGCGCTCTGACCCCCTCCGAAGTGTGGTAACTTGAGAGGGGATATGCAAAGAACACATTTTGATGTAAATTGACAAATAAAGAAACTTAACTTAACAACAATACACAATTCAAGCTAAGCGACATGATAGCTATACATTGAAACCTTGCATACCAGCCCATGCTTAGATCACAAACTGTATTGGCATTTTTCTGTGTTTTTCCGTGCACGTACATCTCACACTCATGGCTTCATCTCCATCTCTCCACCCTGTGTGTAGAAACATATCAAAGCAGGCATTCCTAGAGACTTTACAGGACAACCTCATAGAGATGGACATCCTGGCTTCCGCACGCCAAAACGACGGGTATGTTGCATGTTTGCTATCTGGCTCCTCCCACATTTTCAACTTTCAAAAATCTACTAAAAAGATTTTTGCAAAAAAAAAAAAAAATCTCCATCAAACATTTTATTTTTTTAATTGCTGTCAATCACCAGTGTAATGTGTGTAGTAGAATGTTTTGATGTGTGTGTGTGTGTGTTCCCAATTTAAAGGTGCAGTCAGCTTTTCTGGAGAATGCTCGTTGTTAAAAATCACTTTTTGGTCTAAATCAGTGAATATCTTCTCATGATATGCTACCGTATTGCGTGTACGCTGAAAAAAATCTGGGGTTAATACACAGCATAGGCTCTGTAAACTGGTATGTTAACAAAGGTTATGTAAACTAAGGGGACACACTGCTAGCAACATGCCATTTTACAGAGCCTAGGCTGTGTATTAACAATGGATTCAGTGCACACACAGTACGTAAAGGTAGCAGATCATGAGGAGATGTTCACTGATATTGACAACAAAACTGTCTTCAAAAACCACTGACTCCACCTTTAATACAACTAACAATTTACACCAAGTCACATTGTTGGTGTTGTATGTATTTTGATTAATGTTAAGCATGACCGCCTTATGAAACACATTTTGCACATTTGTATCACCTATTCCTAGAATGGGATATGTCAAATAATGTGTCCTGATATTTATAAATAAAATATGGACTTTTTGACTTTCCACGTCAGACCTTATAATGTGACATTCAATCACGTTTATGTCACTGTAGCTTCTCGGGAACTTCTTGTAAACTTCTTGTCAAAACTGCCACCTTGTCAACAACAGGGCGCTACGGTTGATTTTCTGATAGGCTGCTCATACATACGGCTATACACAAGTTATTTTGAGATAGCCAGCCATGTGTTTCAAGGTCAAATATATCAGTGCAGCTCTAACCCGCAACCCTATGTGTTATATCTCTAGAATCGCCACACACAGGTGCATCTAAAAATATTATCATGGAAAAGTCCATTCAAACAGTGATGCTTTCACACATTCTAGATCCATTACGCCAAGTAAACTATGTCAAGGCTTTATTTTGATTTAATTTTGGCTTCAGCTCATGGAATAAAAAAAATACAGTATCTCAAAATATTAGAATATTACAGAAAAATTATTCATAATACAGAAATATCAACCTTCTGAAAAGTATATTTATTCTCACTTCATGTGCTATCAATATAGAGTATATCAAAGTTTCATATTTTGACTTAAAAATTATGAATTTTTCAATTATATAATATATTTTTTTAGATGCACCTGTATAGAGTACTTACATGGTATTTCTCTTCACCATTAACACTTGCATGCATAGGTAAACAGAGTAGTAAACAAGAGCCAGTTTCGGTCTCTAGTTCTGCAAATTAGTTTTAATATTGATTCACAGTTTCGACTGAGCGAACCCAATATGTGTCAGTGTTCTCTGACCAATCTAGCAGAAGCGTGACTATGGTAACAGTATTGGATGTGCTTTGAGACAGAATTACTTATCAGTGGAAGAGACTGCACTTGGATAGACACTAGTAACATACATGCGTTTTTAGTTTTATAAAGCAAAAGAAATACCATGTACAGGTCTTAAAAATGCATTTTCTGCATGTTTTTAAGTACAAAATGTATCATAAATCAAACAGTTAACAAAATATGAACACTTTCTTCGATTATAACCTTTAGAATAGGGCTGAGAATGATTATGCAACGTTTAGTTAATGTAAGTGCTTTCGAAGTTAAGCTATTTTGTCAGAGAATTGGAGAAAAGCAACCAATGTTGAGATAATGGCTGTTAAAGATGGTTATATAGGAGAATTATACAGACACAAACAGACAAGGTTTCATCAACTAAACACCTACATGTACATTTTGGAAGGTTGATTCACACTAGTATGAAAGAAGACATGTTATGGAAGCAAAAAAGCTACAAAAAATCTCAAAAAAAGGCACCAATCCTTAAAAAAAAACTATACACATTTCAGTGTTAACACTAACACTGAAATGTGTTCTCTTTTCTCCTATAGGCACTTCTTGTTCAAACCCGGTGGAACGTCTCCGATGTATTGCACGACCTCTCCGGGATACCCTCTGACCTCCAGTACGGTCTACTCCCCCCCGCCCCGGCCCCTGCCCCGAAACACCTTCTCCCGCCCGGCATTCAGTCTGAAGAAACCCTACAAGCACTGCAACTGGAAGTGTGCTGCTCTCAGCGCCATCCTCATCTCCCTAACTCTGCTGTTCCTACTGGCTTACTTCATAGGTGAGTCAGACATTTATTTTTTTCATTTTCATTTAGAAGTGTATTGAGCAGGGACAAATACATTGTACATTGTTTCATATACATTTTAAAATAGATGCCATGCATACAGGTTTCTAGTATTTTCTAGGAGTCAGAGATTTTTACTACCACACACCAGGGCCTCTATGTATCTACCCCATGGCTCACCTAACTGGTAGGGTGGTAGGATGGCCTAGAGGAAAGAGGGGCCGACCAGTAACCATGAGGTCTCTGATTCCTCCTCCCAGTAACCATGAGGTCTCTGGTTCCTCCGACCAGTAACCATGAGGTCTCTGGTTCCTCTCAGTAACCATGAGGTCTCTGGTTCCTCCCAGTAACCATGAGGTCGCTGGTTCGATCCCCGGCACCTGACAGGAGGGTGTTAGTTGTAAAACTAGTGGTGGCTGGTATTACATCTACGGTGCCCACCATCTCTACCATTGTGTCCTTGAGCAAGACACTTAACCCCAAAACTGCTCCAGGGGCACTATGGCTGACCTTGCATTCCCTAAGATGCTAAAAGTTCAAATGCAATACCAACATCTGTTGTGCATCTGTCCTGTGTGTGTGTGTGTGTGTGTGTGTGTGTCTTTTACAAATGTGTCGTTTATGTATCAAAGCAACTGCATAGATCAGTGAAGACGGTTGAGATGGTGAATTTGAGTTTGTCCAATTTAATAGTCCTTTGCAGAGCATTCCAGTGGCCAGATGAGTCCGTGCTCTATTGTGTTCACTCTCTATCATTGCTTTTAATAGCTTGAGACTGCACTATGAACCTTATAGTACGAGCGTCATTATATAGGGGGTTTCATAGATGGACTATTCGCCCACACACACCTTGTCTATAGAAATAACATTATCATCACTAGATTGGGTTTGACTGATTCTGTAGAGATGGCTGGGGTCTTGGTTTCTTGAATAGGTTAGATAGGAAATGAATTAAAAATACATTAGACCATTTACACTAGAGAGTGCGGTGCAGTTAGAAAATCTATTTCATTTGATTGAAGATTCAATACCACTAGCGATGACATCTGAGTTATGCTATCCGTTTGCTATCAGTTCTGTCTATTTAGGCTGTTGTATGATCTATATACAAGGCTGTCTGTACAATATTCACTAGTTAATTTGTTAGAAAAAGCATTTAGGTTGAGGAATTAAAAATGATTCATTAGAAAGGGAATACTACATGTACAGTAAGTGCTTTCTCCAGGTAACATAATAAACTATGGCTAGGCAATATGACAAAAACATGTCTAAAAAATACATTTTCGGCACGTTTTTAAGAACAAAATGTATCATCAATCAGACAATAAACAACATAAGATTAAATCCTTCTGTAATAACCTTCGGAACAGTTCTGAGAATGAGTATGGACATTTTAGTTGATGTCAGTGCTTTCGAAGTTGAGATTTTTGGTTCAGCGTATTGAAAAACTAATGTTCAGATAATGGCTGTTAAAGATGGTCGTATAGCAGAAATATACACACGCACTTAGACAAGGTTTATCCTAATAAACACCTGAATGAACAGTACATTTGGGACCTTTTGATTTATACTCGTATGAAAGAAGACATGTTATGGAAGGAAAATAGACACAAATCTCAAAATGTACCAGTGCTATAAAAAAAATTATGTTACTGCCTCACCTTTTAGACATATGGTTCCTTTAGTGAATTTAAAGTGAGATAAGACAGGTAAGAATTGTGAGTTTAAATATAATGTCAAACCAATAGCCTATGTTTGAGGTCTACATTTAAATATCATTCAATGTCATTATCATTCATTGCCCTGATTGGGAGACAGCTCCAATGATGTGATTATCTACATTCAACATCTCCCATTACCTTTTTCTTTTCATTCATGTAATAAAAAGTTCTGCCCGCTGCCTTTGTTACAGACCAGATACGCACAATGTAACATATTTTACCATATAAAGTACATCTGATTGGCTGGCAATAGCTGTTTAACATATAAATGGTTACAATGTTGAATACAGTCTTTGCACAGAACACGAAAAAGGTCTTTTTTCAATAGAAAGTTGGTGAGAAAATGGTAGTTAATATGCGAGTCAATGAAATAATGGTCAGATTTTTCTGTGTGGCCTATTATCAGCAAGATGAATTTAATATTCATTGGACATTTGTTATAGATATGCATTATGCCGCTACAATCACCATAGCTATCGTTGCTGCTTCTCTTTTAGCCCAAACTAACATATGCATATGATTATTACATTTGTATTTGTCACCAAAGCCATTTACATAGATACAATTGAAATTCACACTGCAAACAAAATATAGTTTTTTCAAGCACTGGTCAGTTTTTTTGTCCATTTTGCTTCCATAACATGTCTTCTTTCATAGTATAATTAAAAGGTCCAACATTAATGTAGGTGTTTATTTGACTAAACCTTGTCTGTTTGCATCTGTATAATTCTCCTATACAACTATCTTTAACAGACATTGCCTCAACATTAGTTTTTTCCAATACTCTGAACCAAAAATCGCAACTTCTAAAGCACTTACATTAGCTATCCAGCAATTTTAAATCAATGACAGTTAGTGTGAGCACATTCTAATTTGGCTTTAATTTAATTTGAGCATTAGCAGTACAAAAACATCCAGTGTTATTAAACAGCCTAGGCTCTGTAAACTGGTTTGTAACAAAGGGTATCTAAGCAAAAGTGGCCCACCATAGCCAGCCCTAGGCTGTGTATTAACATTAGATTTTTTTCCAGCACATACAGAGTACAGACAGCTAGCAGATTGTGAGGAGATATTCACTGATTTGGACAAAAAGCGATTTGGACAACAAGCATTCTCCAGCATCACTGACTACACCTTTAATTTTAGCATTAACACTGGGGATTTGCCTGTATGTACAACCAGAGATACAGTACATGTGTGTCTACAGTTTACCGTTTGTAACTTCGCCAAAAGCCTAGAGAGAGTCCCTTCAGCAAGCTTAATCAGTGTGTGTAATTATACCCTCGCAAATCTCTCTCTCTCACACACACACACACACACACACACACACACACACACACACACACACACACACTCACACACACACAGTCTCCAGTTAGCTCCACAAGTAAACATGTCTGAGACCGAAAAACCTCCCTCACCCTTACGACCGGCATTTCCAATCAAGAACTAAAGGGCCCCGTGTTTTTAATTAAAGCCTGATGAGAAAATACATTTAATTTCAAGTGCAATTAATGTTTCCAGGGGCCTGTAATTTGGGAACTCTGGGTGAGATGTCTTAATGAAGCCAATTATGGCCTCATGACAGAAGTTGTTGACGTTTTTTATTTTGTCACAGCGTAGGTAAAATCGGCATATTTTGAAGTGGGGGAAAGGTCGCGGGGGTTTAAGATTGTGTCACTATTTTCTCTGTGGTCTGCTTAGCTATTTAGATTTCTTTTTTGGAATTTTTATGATTTTTATTAGAATTTTTTTTAGGAGAGACACAGAGGTGAAATGGGGCAGAGAGGGGAATGACATGCAGAGAACGACCCGTGCTGGATTCTAACCCGAGTCTGCTGTGAAGAGGACTGAGCCTCTATGGGGGTGACTCTAACCACTACACCACGAGTGCCACCCCCCAGCCCCCCCCCCCCCCCTTTAGCTCATTTGCATATTTAGTTCTATGAAATGTTCCTCCATTTAAAGGTCATCAGTTCCCTCCTGTGTTCACTTACCATCACCCCTGGGTGTCTAGTCAAGGACACGGAGGTTGTTCACTCTGCACTGCATGATCGTACAACTCTGAAACACTCTTTTTAAACGTATGTCATAAAATAAATTAATCCACTTTTTTTTTCTTTTTTTTATACTAAAAATGCTATAACTTACTAACTATAATATTTGGAATGCATTTTACACTTGAAATAACAGAAATACTATATGTCAGTGATGGAATAATGAGATGCTAACAAGAAATGTGGCTATAAGAGTCATTTGGCTCAACTTTTACCTGTAAACATTTGCACCATTGACTTCCAATATAAGAACATTCTGAATGCAGTTAGGCCAGAAGGTAGACACTAATGGCTGCCATGTTTATTAATACCTATCAAGTATAAAAAAAAATTAAAAAAATCTTTAATCAACCATATGGTAAAAACATCTTTCAGTCCAAGGCATTTATGAGACTTAATGTTGTGCTGGCTTTTCCGTAATACCTGCATTTTTGGATGCTCAAATCACAATTTTTTATGATTTTTCTTTTAATAGTACCCTTTAAAAAACACAAACTTTAAAACAAAATAGCGTACCTTGAAGTGTGCACTAGCTGAAAAAGGTGCTCTTCTTAATTATAAGGTAAAAATAAATACCCAGTCCAAGGTATTTAGGAGACATTATGCAGTGCTGGCTTCTTGGAAAAACCTCAAACTAGATAGCTTTTTTCAAATTTTGACCAGTAAGTTGAGGGAAAAAAGGGGCTTACACTTGTACACTCCTCACAAACGTACCTTGAAGTGTGCACTAGTTCAAAAAGTGCTTCACATCAGAGAATAGTCAGACGCCAAGAAATGCTGGCAGACGACCCACAGCTAAGAAGCCCAAAAAAGCGCTGTCTCCCTCAGATGGTTTGAGGAGTATTCAGTAGCAGGACAGCCCTTCAGTTTCCTCTGAGCTCTAATTGGCACATGGCGTGACCCATCTCCTGCCAACAGATAAGCACAAGGAGGGCAGAACATGGGCTTGAAAAAAAATAAAAAATAAATGCCGGATGCTTCAAAGTGTTATATCACACACACACACACACACACACACACACACACACACACACACACACACACACACACACACACACTCTTGACAGGTCAAAACAGACACACAGCTTGTCTCATTAGAAGTGAGTTGTTATTTTCCTTACAACCTGTCTTCATCATTTTGAAGCCAGCTCCAGCCGTCTTGACTGTCATCGTGGTAGTGTTTGTAAAAGTTGACAAGCAGGTAGAAAAAAATCCACTTAGATGTCCTTTGATCACATACTTGTTTACAAAGCCTAGGCTGTGTATAAATACCAGATTTTTTTTCAGTGCACATACATTTACTGATTTTTGGGAAAAGTGATTTTGACAACAAGCATTCTCCAGAATCACTGACTCCACCTTTAACTGCCAGTGCACAGTATTTACAAAGTTTGAAAAGCAAGGAGAAAAAAAGTGAAAAAAAGTGAAAAAAAAAAATTCAAGAGGCTACACTGGCTCGAATCCAATTCTCCACATATCAAACGAGGGCCGGCATTCAAGTAAGTCTTGAAGGATTTGACGCCTCTTCAACTATTTTCCCATTAAATTCCTTTTGGGAGCAGAGATAGGCTGTAGAAAGCAGGGCCTGTTACAAAGACGTGATTACTGGGACACTTGGAATGACACCCTGCCGTCTGGCGACTTTGCAATGAGGCCAGAAAACAACTTTGTATTGCATTTCACCCGTCAGTGTGCAGAATGGAGAGCTATGAATCAAAAGGACAAGTCTTTTTATGGAGCTTTTTACAAAATGACAAATAAAGCCATCTAGCCTAGCTATTCACTGGCTGTCCTCCGCTGACACATGCACACACACACACACGCACACACACACACACACACACACACACACACACACACACACACACACACACACACACACACACACACGCACACACACACACACACACACACACACTGGACACACACACACACACACACACACACACACACACACACACACACACACACACACACTGGACACATGCACAACAGATGCTGGTAGTGCAGTTGAACTTTTATCATCTTACCGAATTGAGGTAGTGTACGCTCTTATAAAGCGAAAAAAAATAATTAAAATGCATTTGAAGAACAATACATTAAGAGCATGCATAGCTTTGGTCAGATAATTCTCCCTTTATAATTCCATTATGTTGTTATTTACTTGAGGAGCTTAAAGAGAGCCAGGAAAACCAATACATTTTTTTTGTTGTTGCTATATTGAGTTGCTGAGCGTTTTTTTTTTGCTGACTGTTGACTTGCTGAGGTGGATTTTTGCCTTGCTAAGCTAATCGTGGTCCATTCTCTTATTGGTGATCTGTCATGGTCAGCCACTCCTCTCTGTCCCCAGTCTGCCGCCATTGTTTCAAAGGACATTTCTTTTGTCGACCTTGTGAAAAAATATCAGCATGTTTAGGTCGCTGTGTTCACATTGAAATGGCCCTAGTATATAGTGTGTCCGTGTGTGTCCGTGGGGGGGGGGGGGGGGGGGGGGGGGGGGTTCTGTCCCCTATATATAGTTTTGTAGTGCGAATTGAAAGGTGTTCGGGTTGGAGAAATGAAAGGGCAGTGGGTCATAATAGCATTAGAAAAGCCTTGAATTAAATGTTCTCAAAAAAAAGGCCATAAAAGTACCATATTTCGTAGACAGAGTATTGAAAGAATGTCCTTAACTAAGGTCTCACATTTTTCTGATTGCTGCATCAAATACTCAGAGAGGGGTCATTATGTGACAAATAAGCACTTTTAGATGTTGTTAAACAGAGTATACACACACTCCCCTAAGCTATTGTTACAGTTTATTAATGTGAGTTTTTTTAACATATTCTTTATTAAAAGTCCCCTAAAATGCATCGGAATTTCCATTATATCCCTCTACTTTTGCCAGTATGGCTTTGATCTTGGCACTAAATTTAATTTAAGTGGCATTAAAACGGTATTAAAAAGTCTTACATTTAATTGAATATCCCTGGGGTTTCCCTGATGAACTGACAGGGGCAGTTAGGTCATGTGGTTCGTGCTGATGTCGCCGTGGTGACACAAATGTTGTTCCATGAGGTCACTATAGCATTCTCCTCCTGATTGCACCGATCAGCACTTTCTACATTCTGCTATTAACCATTAAACCAAAACCTATTGTTCTATTAGTCTGTGGAAGTCACTCCACTTCACAGATGTCACCTTTAGATGGTTATGTATACTTTGTAAGCACTTTCCAGAGTAGGCCTATAGTATTTTAGTTAGTTAAAGGTGGAGTCAGCGATTCTGGAGAACGCTTGTTGTCTAAATCCCTTTTTTTTCAAAATCATTGAATATCCCTTCACAATCCGCTACTTGTCTGTTCTTTGTGTGTGCTAAACAACAATCTGGTGTTATTGCACAGCTAAGGTTCTGTGAACATGTATGTAAGTAAAGCGGGTCCGCCGTAGCTAGCAACATTCCTGTTTACAGAACCTTGTCTGTGTATTAACATTGAATATATGTTTTCATTGCACACACAGTATGGACAGGTAGCAGATCGTGAGGAGATATTCACTGATTTTGCCAAAGAGTGATTTTGCTAACAATTATTCTCAAGAATCACTCACTTCCATCTTTACAAAGCATTTAAAGTTATATTTAAGCTACATAAATCAATTCTTAACATGTCTTATGTTTAATGTTTCAGCGATGCATCTGTTTGGACTGAAAATGAAAAAAAAAAAAAATGAATCAGCTAAAAAAGAGTCCCACAGAGTCCCACAAGTCCATATTTTTCATGTGCTTGTGTCTGAATTGTGCTATAGAAAAATACTTGCCTTCCCTTGCCTTTTAACATATAGTTTTTTGCACATGAATCAATTCTGATAATTTCTTATGCGTTTATATTTTCAGCGATGCATCTGTTTGGTCTGAACTGGCACCTGCAGCCGCTGCAGAGGCAGATGTTCCAGCTGTCGGAGGACAACACCAGCTCCTTCCCCCCCGACCTCAGCTTCCCTCCTCTGGGGAACACGGGCCTGGAGATACCCGGGGGCAGGGCCAAGGACGACGGTGAGGCCAGTTTATATATGGACAGCGGGATTTTATCAGGGCTGTAAAACTATTATTTAACAAAATATTTAAAAAAAAATTGTTTATTCTGAATTTTCGATGGTGAGAGCAGTTTACATACGGACTATGGGTTTTTATAAGGGCTGTCAAAAGTTATTTTTTATTTTGTATTGCAGTTAATCGCAACATTTTCAATGTAAATCGTAAATAATCACGTTTTTTTATTGTATGTTTAAGATTTTTTCAAAAAGGAAAGCAATGATGATATTGAATTTTAATTTTTAATTTTTAATTTATAAGATATTTTTTTTGCATTTTTATGCTTTATTGATAGTGTAGAGACAGAGTTGAAATGGGGCAGAGAGGGGAGTGACATGCAGAGAACGACCGCGGGCTGGAATCGAACCCGGGTCTGCTGCTGGCCGAGGCCCATGGGGGGGACGCCCTACCAACTGAGCTAAGGGCGCCCCCGAGTTTTTTTAAAGTAACCTAAAATAAGAGGTGTTTATTGTGTCGTTCAACTCCATGACAACAGTTAAAAGAGTGCATTTTTTTAAAGGATTGATCTGACTCTCATTTGACTGTTACACTGTTGCCTCCAACATTGGCACAACGTTTTCCAAATCTTAAACTTTCACAGATGACATTTTGGAGCTCAAGAAAGTTTTGCTGCCATTTTGTTTCATCCAGTTTCACATTGTGTTCTCTGTGGTCTCCATGGTAATGCCACCAGATCTGCATTGTAATCCTGTGGAAAGTTGTTGTAAGTGCTGGCAAAGTGTCGGGGAGATATTGGGCCTTTCTCCAGGGTCTGGCTGGGGGGATAATCCACTCTGTCCTCCTCACAGTGGCTGTGATCCTTTTCATCTCAAAAAGTCTTGGGCTGACGTTTGCCTTGGCAACCAACGGCAGCATAGTGCTTAGTTACCCTGTTAGGCATAGCAGCAGCAGGTTCCTAAGCAGTCTGGAAAAGTTTTTGAAATGGCTGATTTCAAATCTTGTGTTTTTTTTCGAGGTTTGAAATCTGTTGACAAAAAGAGGCTGTATTTTTTTTCTCAACATATTGACAAGACTCACATAGGAACAGTCAATAAAATATGATCTACCGGTAGTTTAGTTTTTTTTAAGTTTTTCTTTTGTAATACCTTCATGCTGTCTTGGCATTGTTATGGACAATTAATATTAAAATGAATTAAACTAAATCAGGCTCATGAAGGACATGCTATTGGGATATTGTTTAAAAAAAATCGTATCTAACCATGTGGGAGTGTGTCATGAATACAAACCCATTCATAAATCTCTCTATCGTATTGCAAATCAGATTCTCTCTTGCAGAAAGGATTTATGGGTAATTTATTCTCAGGTTCGATATCATGAATGGATCAAGCGTAGAAACACGGCGCAGTAAGGTTTTTTCTTTAGTCTAATTCTCTCATTTTGATTGATAATGTAGAAATTCATTATTGAATCATTAGATTAAACAAATGATTCGATAACTTCCATATCATTATTCTGAATATTTGATCTAGACAGGACACATATGACACCCCTCTTTATGTTGGATATTATTCTTTATAACCTTTTTCTATATTATTCACTTTATGGAAAATCCATGCATGTGTTTTTCTTCCGATAGCTTTATCAGGTGATTGTCAATACATATTATATGAATAGCGTTCCATTTTACAAGAACAAAATAATTAAAAAACAAACTGATTAGTAATAGTTACACTAAATACTTCTGAATAGTGCAAAAAGTAAGGTGAAACCAAATGGTAAAGAACAGTGAACACAGTGAACATTTACATGGGTTGTATAGGTATATACAGTGTAGTGCGAAAGTTTGTGAACCCCTTGAGCCTTTTGGAATTTTATTTATTTTAACCATTATTAATAAAAAAATTTCAATACCAGTATTTTTTATATGAAATAACAGATGTTTGTTTATCAATTCAACATTTTTCTTTTCCAGAAATCAATTGTTAAAATAGATAAAACAAATTATTTGACAAATGTTGTATGTGCAAAAGTTTGTGAACCCTAAGCTGCATTGCTTAAATCGAGCAAGGTAAACACAATCAGGTGGGCCAAATTGATTGATGAAATAGACCAATGTAATGAGAGATCTTTAGGGAAGAAATTGGGCGCCACTAGATAAAACACGGATAAAACCAGGTCAGTTTAGGCTCACCAAACTGAACCCATACAGGTCAGACATGCTAAAAGGGAAAAAAATCTCAGAAGATCTCAGGAATAGAGTTGCGATGCTGCACATTTGTCTGGGGACAGCTATAAATTAATTCAAAAAAAGTTTGAGCTCCATCGGTCCACCGTGAGGCAAATCATCTACAAATGGAGAGCTTTAAGAGTGACTGAACATCTGCCTAGAAGTGGACTTCCTTCAAAAATATCTTCAAGCGCCACAAGAAAAGTATTTTATTAGTTAAAAGCCAACCCACACATTACATCTAGTGATTTGCAGACCTCTCTTGCAACATCTGGGACAGATGTGCATGGTTCCACAATAAGAAGAAAACTCAGTCAACATGGCTTTCAAGGGAGGGTTGCTGAAGAAGCCTCTGTTCTCAAAAAATAACAAAACTGCTAGTCACAGCTTTGCCAGAGAGCACCTGGAGATACCTGAAGTCTTATTCTGTGGACAGATTAGTCCAAAATTGATCTGTTTGGTCATAACCAAAACCGCCATGTTTGGGCAAAAACGCAACTCTGCCTACCACCAACAGAACCTTCGCCCAAGTGAAGAATGGTGATGGCAAATGGTCTGCAAATCTCCAGATGTAATGTGTGGGTTGGCTTTTACCTGAAAAATCCCTTTTCTTGTGGTGCTTGAAGATATTTTTGAAGGAAGTCCACTTCTTGGCAGATGTTAAGTCACTCTTAAAGCTCTCCATTTGTAGATGATTTGCCTCACGGTGGGCCGATGGAGCTCAAACTTTTTTATACGAATGTATAGCTGTCCCCAGACAAATGTGCAACATCAAAACTCTATTCCTGAGATCCTCTGAGATTGTTTCCCCTTTGAGCATGTCTGACCTGTATGGGTTCAGTTTGGTGAGCCTAAACTGACCTGGTTTTATCTTTGTTTTATCTAGTGGTGCCCAATTTCTTCCCTAAAGATCTCTCACTACATTGGTCTATTTCATCAATCAGTTTGGCCCACCTGATTGTGTTTACCTTGCTCGATTTAAGCAATGCAGCTTAGGGTTCACAAACTTTTGCACATACTACATTTGTCAAATAATTTGTTTTATCTATTTTAACAATTGATTTCTGGAAAAGAAAAATGTTGAATTGGTAAACAAACATCTGTTATTTCATATAAAAAATACTGGTATTGAAAAAAATGTATTAATAATGGTTAAAATAAATAAAATTCCAAAAGGCTCAAGGGGTTCACAAACTTTCGCACTACACTGTATACAGTATATTCAGACCTTTGGGGCTCTTGAAAAGTTCGAACTTTTATTTTGAAAGTACTTTAATTTGACTTATTTAAAAAAAGTTGTACGAGCCCTGCAACCCTGCTTTAGGTAACAACTGATCGATTTTAGAAAAGTTTGTAACCAGTATATTCTCATACACAAAATGGCCCCAGATTTATCCATGTGATTTACCACTGTCTGGCAGAGTACACAATAGGTAGCAGATGAGGTCATTACCATATAGATGAATCCAGGAGTTGTCTTTGTCATTTACTGACACCAGAATGCGTGTGTTTACAGCTGGCCTCAAACCAGCAGATTTGATAGGCAATCAATAGCCATAGTTCCCTCAAAATAAGTCTCATTTTGCAGTTTTGTCACTAGAAACAATGATGAGATATGTCAAGCTTTATCAGCGTGATGCATATGTGGAGCATATTGAAACTCTGTGAATGTTTGGGTTCTTGTCTGTCAATCGTTATGCATTATGTTGTAGTTTAGCTGGCAAGAAAAAAATAATATTTAAAGGTGGAGTCAGTGATTCTGGAGAATGCTATACTTGTTGTCAAAATCACTTGTTGTCAAAATCAGTGGATCTCCTCATGATACGCTACCTGTCCGTACTGTGTGTGCATGCTGGAAAACAAATTCAGACAGATGATTTTGACATCAAGCATCGCTGATTCAACCTTTAACCATAAAGGTTTCGGCTTATGATTTATTTAAATAACTTGATGAGTACACCATTAATGTGCTGTACGAAGACACATGCAAACAACATGTCAAAAATGCTCCTGTTTGTTGTAGCATTATGTAAAAACCAAATCTGGGAGATTGGGAATGTGTGTGTGTGTGTGTGTGTGTGTGTGTGTGTGTGTGTGTGTGTGTGTGTGTGTGTGTGTGTGTGTGTGTGTGTGTGTGTGTGTGTGTGTGTGTGTGTGTGTGTGTGTGTGTGTGTGTGTGTGTGTGTGTGTTGTCAACTCTGATAAAAAGCTATTGCCACTGATGGACTTTTGAGGAGCCATCTGCTGTAACCTTACGGTGTGTCTGCCACCAAGTCCTGAGGGTGTGTGTGTGTGTGTATGGACATACTGAGAGTGTGTGTGTGTATGTGTGTGTGTGTGTTACGTTTGCTTAAATAGACAGCGTTGCTAAAATTACCTCATATACACAGGCAAACAGATGTTGTCGTTCCCACAGAGTCTAATGTATAAGTTGCATTATGGAACATATGGAGAATGTTTGGCAGCGGATTTGCTTGTGTATGAGATGGTATTAGCATTTGAGACCTATTTCTAATGTAATTACAATTTTCACTTGATTACTTTCACTTTAATTATAACTTTATTTTATTATATAGTATTGAAACAGATGTCTTTTTCATATGATTTATACTCCATATGTTCAACATTTTAAATCATATATATTTATTTTTTACAACGTTTTATCAAGATTTATAAAAAGTGTAGGGGCCATGTTTGAGCGAGCAACCTCGACAAAATGAAAAAAATCAACGCTACAAGATATTGAAACATATTTCATGATTTTATTTTAAGGCGACACACTGCACATGAATAGGGTATAATTTCAAACTTATAGATACAATGGATACAGCCTTTTTTCATTTTATGAATCAAATAGATACTATGTAGAGGTCTTTAAACATGCATTTTTGGTATGTGTTTTAAGAGAAAAATTCCCATGATATTAACAATCCTTCTGTAATAACCTTCTGAAAAGTGCTAAGAATGATTATGGAAAGTTTAGTTGATGTTAGGACTTTATAAGTTGAGATATTTGGTTCAGAGTATTGAAAAAAAAACTAATGTTGAGACAATGGCTGTTAAAGATAGTTGTATAGGAGAAATATACAGATGCAAACAAACACAGTGTAGTCAAATAAACACATACATGTACATGTTGGACCTTTTTATTCATACTAGTATGAAATAAGACATATTATGTTGTTATGGAAGCAAAATATCTCTAGTCAAAAATCTCAAAATTGACCAGTGCTTGAAAATAAGGATATTTTCGCCTGCAGTGTCTCGCCTCAAAAACCAAATTCCTTTTTGCCATTTCAGTAAATCCACAAAACACTTCAGAATGTTGTTCAAGGAGCAGCCTTGATGTCCAATCAGATCATTCCTGCTGTTATACTCTCTGCTACACTGGAATTGGTAGCACTGGTCATTCATAACAAAGTATTTTCTTCAATGGTTGTCAGGGACTTGATTGAATATGTGTGATATGGTCTGATATAAGTGCTTTAGAAGATGAGATCTTTGGTTCAAAATATATTTAAAAAAAATGTTGAGATAATGTCTGTTAAAGATGGTTGTATAGGAGAAATATACAGACGCAAACAGACAAGGTTTAGTCTAATACAAACTCTCTCCTACTGCTTGTTAATGGTCATTCATAACATTGTATTTATTTTCCTCTGTCTGTCAGTGATGTGATTGAATATATGTGATATGGCCAGACTATCTTGCTACAACAGACTTCCCAAGAGTCCCTCTGCCTTACTACCACACATACTAGATAAATAGTGTGATCCTTTTGACCGATTTCTATTTTATTTTAACTGTGTGTATTGCAGGTAAATTTGAGAGCTTGTTCCCTGACGACAGCTATATAGATATGGGGGAGATTGACGTGGGACGCAAAGTGGCCCAGCAGATTCCCCCAGGCATATTCTGGAGGTCTCAAGTCTTCATAGATCATCCCATGTACCTCAAGTTCAACATTTCCCTGGGCAAAGACGCCTTAGTGGGCATCTATGGAAGGAGAGGGCTACCTCCGTCACACACACAGGTAAGATACTGTTTATGTGTTACCCATTAAAGGTGTGCTAGGTGATTTTTGTTGTCAAAATTCATATGGGAAAAATGTGTGAATAAACTGTATACTAACGATTTGTTACCTGCTGTCTGTACTATGTGTGTGCTGTAAAGAAAGACAGTTAATACACAGCCTAGGCTCTGTAAACTGGTAGGTAAACAAAGGGGGCCCACTGTATAGCTAGCAAACATGCATGCTTTACATAGCCTCGTATGTGTATTAACACTGGATTAAAAAAAATATTCACTAGTTTTGACAAAAAACAAGCATTCTCCAGAATCGCTGACTCTTTTGTTTTTTTTTGTTTAACAGTTTATATGTAGTAATCTATTATTATTAGTAGGAAATGTCTAGATTGTAAGACAATAGTAAATCGTGCATTGCTATTCTAAAAAAAATCACGTATAGTAAAAGGATTCGGCTAAGATTTCCATTTTTCCCCCTGCCACTGAACATAAATCGGGATATTGTTTTGAGGAAAAAAAAAAAGGTTGGATCTAACCATGTGGGAGTGTGTCATGAATACAAACCGATTCATAAATCTCTCTATAGTATTGCAAATCAGATTCTCTCTTGCAGAAAGGATTTATGGGTAATTTATTCTCAGGTTCGATATCATGAATGAATCAAACGTAGATACACAGTAAGGTTTTTCTTTGGTCTAATTCCTTATCTGTGTGCGGCAGAGGATAGGTTATATCTTGTTATAAATCATAGCTGACTGCTTGGTTCACAGAGTTTAGTTTTCTGGCTGTAAATGTAACTGTAGATCAACAAATAAGGGTTCATGACATTGTATTTGTCTGCATTACTGTAATATCCAATGTGATATATACTATATATATATATTTTTGTTTTCTCTGAAAAAAAATTTAACTAAAAATAAACTTTAAAACGCCGATTAATACTAACTGGAAACAAGCAGTACAACCAGTATTATATTATATTATATTATATTATATTATATTATATTATATTATATTATATTATATTATATTATATTATATTATATTATATTATATTATATTATATTATATTATATTATATTATATTATATTATATTATATTATATTATATTATATTATATTATATTATATTATATTATATTATATAGAACATGAGATTATTTATATTATTTAATATGTGATGCGGTGTATGACAAAACAACTTGAGACACATGACAATTATGTTAATACATTTACAAGACAGCAAATGCAGGACAAAAAAGACATGTCAAAAACAAGCCCTCACGTTCACGTCATATCGCATTGTATGTTGTCGAGGGTGTTGAAAGGCTGTGTGTGTGTGTGTGTGTGTGTGTGTGTGTGTGTGTGTGTGTGTGTGTGTGTGTGTGTGTGTGTGTGTGTGTGTGTGTGTGTGTGTGTGTGTGTGTGTAGGGTGTTATAACTGGGGCGGGTAAATGTACACTGAACGATTAGACTAAATAATGTAAAATCAAATCAAGATAAAAATGAATAAATAGTAAAACAGCATTTGATATATATTTTTGTCGAACATATCTTGTTTCCTCTGTCCTTACTTCACAAGAAATAACCTAGAGTGGAGTTTTATTGCTTCGACTGATTACTCATAAAGTGGCAAATAAATCAGTTCCTTGTGTAGATGAAAATGAAATGCCGTCTCATCGGTGTTCATCAAGGCGCTACTTATAATCAGCAAATCATTTCAGATGCAACTTGGTAAACACAAGCTTTAAAAAAAAAATAATAATAATAATAAAAATCCAAGAGCCTTTCACATAATATATACAGCTCTGGAAAAAAACAAGAGACCACTCCAAATCTTCAGTGTCTCTCATTTGACTACTGTGTTTATAGACATAGGTTTGAGTAACATGAATATTTTTGTTTTATACAATAAACTACTGACAACATTTCTACCAAATTCCCCCCAAAAAAAAAATTCCCTTAGCAATATTCGTTTCCAAATTATATTTTTTTACAAGGCATTCATACAAGATATTACTGTATAAGGTATGTGGACTATATAAAATAGTCCCAGCCCATCCACTCTGGCCTATGCTGTGCTGAGAATCTCCCTCAAGCTCCTCTGAAAATGATGAGTTATTCATGCCGACCAAATGATGCTCCGCTATAAAGAGGCTGGGAGCACTCAACTCTCATGTGTCACTCTTAATGGCCTGTCTGCGGTCCTGCCCTCTATCTATCTATCTATCTATCTATCTATCTATCTATCTATCTATCTATCTATCTATCTATCTATCTATCTATCTATCTATCTATCTATCTATCTATCTATCTATCTATCTATCTATCTATCTATCCATCCATCCATCCATCCATCCATCCATCCATCCATCCATCCATCCATCCATCCATCCATCCATCCATCCATCCATCCATCCATCCATCCATCCATCTATCTTTATCTATCTATCTATCTATCTATCTATCTATCTATCTATCTATCTATCTATCTATCTATCTATCTATCTATCTATCTATCTATCTATCTATCTATCTATCTATCTATCTATCTATCTATCTATCTATCTATCTATCTATCTATCTATCTATCTATCTATCTATCTATCTATCTATCTATCTATCTATCTATCTATCTTCAATTAAATTAAATCCAGAGGCATGAACGTTGCAATAACAATGTTGCCAAAGCATCAAAATACAATTTGTCCAAATATTCGTACGGTACACAGTCACTTTTTCTGTCTGTCTGTCTGTCTGTCTGTCTGTCTGTCTGTCTGTCTGTCTGTCTGTCTGTCTGTCTGTCTGTCTGTCTGTCTGTCTGTCTGTCTGTCTGTCTGTCTGTCTGTCTGTCTGTCTGTCTGTCTGTCTGTCTCACACATTCATTCTCCTCTCTGTCTCCAGTTTGACTTTGTGGAGCTGTTGGATGGGCGTCGTCTCTTGTCCCAGGACGTGCGTGGTTTGGAGGGTCCGGCAGTTGCTATGCTGCGGAGCCTGGTTCCCATAACGACGCACGCCACGGGCTTTATCCAATACATGGACTCTGGCATCTGGCACCTCGCTATCTACAACGACGGCAAGGACACCGAAACTGTCTCCTTCATCACTACGGCTATAGGTAAGCACCCTGTAGGATATCCCGCTAGGCACGGGCTGGCGTGATATTGTGACTGTATGAAAATCTTTAAGGTGCTCCGAGGAACTTTGAGTTTGTGTTAATTCCTGCACCCCCTTTGGACAAAAGCGGTAGCGTTTTTTACTACCCCAGCTGTTGTTCCTGGGTGAGCATATACCCATGACAAAGGCATCACAACAAACTATATAAAAATTGCATTCTTTACACTGATGGACTCGTTTGCTGTTACAATATGATCGTCAGGGGAAAAATTAGACCGTTTCAGAAATATTTAAAATTTCTCAGGCACATTTTTTTTTGTGTGTGTGTGTGTGGGGGGGGGGGGGGGGGAAGGGGGGATAGGGAGCATATTCCAATAGCCAGGGAAAAGTGCAGGTTAATCAATTTGAAGTTGAAAATGACAAAAATCAGAAGAGCTCGGTGCCATCCTGCCATGCCGGTGAGTGGGGCATAGAGAGATCATAATATCCTCATTAACTCCAGAGTGTCTTCACAACCAATCAGGGGTCGAGCTTGCAGGGACACATTTGCATACAATTCAGAAGCATGATTGTAGCCTCCTGCCAGTGCCATTTTTGATCATTATTTGCTCCAATTTCCATCTACTTTCCATATTTCAAAGTGAGGGAAGGGAAATTACTTCTTCTCTACATTCAGTACGTTTACATGTAGGCCTATACTGTAAAGTCAAGCTAACGTTATATCTCGACAAGGCCATTTTATTTGACTACTGTCCTTGTTCTAGTATACAAGCATGGGAAGGGAATCGTCGATATATTGACTAAGATATGTCCAACCCTGCTGTGATGGATAGCAATATGTTTAACCCTTTCAACCACTTTTAGCTTGTTAGTATTGGAGCTTTTTCTGGTTGACCAACAGTATAATGATATTCTGCAGCTAACGGTTAGCTAGCGGCCAACTATTAGCGAGTGGGTAACGGTTAGCAAGCTGGCAGTGGCCCATGGTTCGACTCCGGCCCGGACTGTTTACTGCATGTCTTCCCTCTCTGTGTCTCTCTCTCTCTCTCTCTCTCTCTCTCTCTCTCTCTTTCTCTTTTTCTCTCTTTCTCTCTGTCTTTCTCTCTCTCTCTCTCTCTCTCTCTCTCTGTCTTTCTCTCTCTCTCTCTCTCTCTCTCTCTCTCTCTCACCCAATGTCAACCCTGTGTCTTTACTTGTGTTTCAGTTTTCAGTCAGACCCGACACAATATATCGACTTTCTCTAACGCTATCCAAGCCTCACTCACTTACTGAAAGGTGTATGTCACGGCACGGGGCTATTTCTGACACACATGTTTTGACACACATCATCCTTCATAGAGGTGATTTCATTCCGTGCGTTGCTCTCAGTTCTCCCCCGAAGCCTCTTTGATTAGCGCTGCGGCGGCTGTATCATCCGAGGTGTGACTTTTGATCGGTTGCTGAAGGTGTGTGTGTGTATGTGTGTGTGTGTGTGTGTGTGTGAGAGTTGTGATCGGTAGCTGAAGGTGTCTGCTTTCACAGGGCCTGGCAGGCAGCTGGGAGAGAGAAGCCTCTCACTTTGCTCTTTAATTAAAAGCTCCCGGGCCACCGTACGTCCATCTGTGACGGCCAGCGTGGCAGGCTGGAGATCGATGAGGTCGCCGTACCTCAACAACCAATGTAACACCCAATGGAGACAGGCAGGAGACAGGCACACACACACACACACACACACACACACACACACACACACACACACACACACACACACACACACACACACACACACACACACACACACACACACACACACACACTGTCACCGTGCCATCAACCACTGTAATTCAATACTCAAACCCCCTGTAAAACCTGGTGTGAAATAGTGAAGATCAATTTATGATTTCAAAGTTGGGTGTCTCAAAAATGTATAAAGCTACGAGGAACTTGACATTGTTGTTGATATTAGTAGCACCCTTGGACAAAGGCGGTAGAGGGGTTTTACAGCACACGCAGGATATCCCTCCTAAGCTCCTCGGATAGGAGGGTTAAACTACACTTTAACTAACGTCATCAACTCAGGGAAGCACATCACCGGTTGAATACACACACACACAACTGCTGTGATGGAGATGCAAACCCCTGCCGTGCCAAGCCGAGCCAGTACATGTAAAAACTCCATAAGTGTTTTTTTAGACAATGCTACTACTGTCTCTCTCTCAGCGTGTGCCTGTTCTGGATATGGTGCACGTATAGTTCAATGCCTAGCTGCTATGGCTCCTATGGCTGCTGTGTCTGTGTGAAGGTCATCTATATCCCCTCCACGGCTCAATACAGTTCAGGCAGTTGGTGAGATTCAATTTCTGCTGAAGGGCACTTAACCGGTGACCCATTTTAGAGAGAGGGCCCCTCTCTACTTGCCCCCCCCCCTCCCTCCCTCCTGATACAAATGAGTACAGACATACTTCTAGCTTGGACTAACTGCCCCGCCCCCTTTCTATCTATCTATCTATCTATCTATCTATCTATCTATCTATCTATCTATCTATCTATCTATCTATCTATCTATCTATCTATCTATCTATCTATCTATCTATCTATCTATCTATCTATCTATCTATCTATCTATCTATCTATCTATCTATCTATCTATCTATCTATCTATCTATCTATCTATCTATCTATCTATCTATCTATCTATCTATCCATCTATCCATCTATCTCCCAGGCCCATCCTTTGTAGCACAGAAGGCCTTATGTACCTTTACCGTAAAGTGTTGACACGTTCCGTCCGTGTGTCATATCATATCTAAAAGCCCATTGAAACCTACATCCACAAAATCCTTCTACCTATGTCATTTCAGGAGTACATTCCATGATAGTAAAGCATCTGAAATTGAAATGCAAATCTGCGCCGCACTGTTTGACTGCACGGCCAAAGGTGTCTATGCAAAAGAGCCATTACAGTAAAAATATATTAGTCTGTCTGACAGTATTGGTCCAAAAATAAATGTCTTATTTTATCATCAGCGAGGCACCTTTTGCTCGTCACATTCACTATAGAAACAAGCTAGGAAAGTTACATCTTCCTTTCAACCTGTTTTTAAGTGGGAGGTTTGCTTGTTGCACACACACACACACACAGACACACACATACACATACAAACACACACACACACACACACACACACACACACACACACAGACACACACATACACATACAAACACACACACACACACACACACAGACACACACACAGACACACACATACACATACAAACACACACACACACACACACACACACAGACACACACATACACATACAAACACACACACACACAGATACACAGACACACGCGTGCACACACACACACACACACACACACACACACACACACACACACACACACACACACAAACACACACAGTAGCACCATCCCATATATAATCCATCTCGGTTGGCGGGGGACAAAGCATCTCTGTCTTTAATCTAGGCTGCTCCTCATTACCGGCTCCACCGCGATGTGAAATGTGTTGTACTGAATGTTTTGTACCGCAGCCCTCTGGAGCATGAAGCCATTTGTCCCTGCTGCTGTCTAGTGCCAAACAGGCCTCAACCCCAGACACACACACACACACACACACATAGACAGACACACACACACACACGCACACATACAGTGCTTTATATATACAGAGTGGCATAAAAAATATACCCTGCGTTTCAATACCCCATACTTACCTGCTATTTAGTATGGTAAATAACACACACACACACACACACACACACACACACACACACACACACACACACACACATGGCTTTATATATACAGAGTGGCATAAGACATTTACCCTGCGTTTCAATACCCCATACTTACCTGCTATTTAGTATGGTAGAAAAAATATTTAGGATGTCCCATTACATGTAGTCAGATGCAGCATGCTGAAAAATACCCAGATGCCCTACTACATCCAGTCGAGATTTTGATGAAATCAGCATGCTATTTGGGCGATTCTGACACACAATCCAGCGCACCGGAAGTGACATCACATGGACAGAGTGAAAACAACAAGCGATGAGACAGATATATAAGCAAGGCGTGTAGATTTGTCCCAATCAGGGGCCTACTGCAGGATAACTTAATACTTTTTATGATCAGCTGTAGTATGTAGAAATTGTACAACATATAGAGTATTCGATTTGGAACGCAGCCTATATCCTATACGTCTCACTATATAGCATAAAGTTCTCTCTACACTACAGCCCATCATTCAGATGTGCCTCAGCTTCCTCTGAGAATGTCCCAAGCACCTGATTAAAGCTGCCGACTGCACGCTGCTCCGTCCGTATCCGCACCAACCAACTGCAGACACCCACACGCAATAGTTAGCTCCCCTGATATGAAAGGTAATGAATTTCAATGAGACTCTGCTTGAATCCATGATTTATGCGTTGGCCTATGTCGAGTGTGGGGCTAAGAGATATGCATGGCCTTACCTCCCCTTGCTTTCTGCTCTCATAGGGAAACACTACAATAGACACGTATGGGGATTGGGGAGTGCATTTCTATAGTGTCTAGAGCTACGTCAGAATTTAGAGTAGGGGCCACTGCAGTTTGCTTTAAGACAATTAAATATTTTTGATTGGCCATTTGTTGTTAAGTGAAGATTCCTTTGATAAAGATAAGATGTACATAATGGTAAAATACTTCCCCATTTAAAGGTACAGTGTGTAATAAAGGTGTATTTGGTGATGACAATTCTTGATTGCAACGCTCCATTGCATTCGCTTCCGTTTGGGAATTTACAGAAGCTACGGTGGCCTTCAAGGACAAGAAGCTAGTTACTAAAGATGGCATCATCCACCACCACGGTGAATATGTATTTAGTTATTTATTCTCTAGTACTTCTTCTTGGTCTTCCAACAGGTGCATTTCCCCAGGACGCCCACTATAGTCTTTATAAAACATGTCAAGACGTTAAGTGTGTCTGCTATGTGCTACTGTAGAAACATGGCGGCGATATAAAAGGCACAATCTAAGGTAATAAAAGAAACAAAAAACTTTTTTTATTTTCAAGTGATTATACACTAATTAAAACATACATCTGTTCAGAAAAACACCTGTTCCCTTTACACACTGCACCTTTAATATGGCATAGCTGCAGTCTAAGTTGTATCATTCAGTGCCTTTCTTTGTGAACAATACATTTCAACCAGCCTTGGTTTTTTTCACATTTGTTTGTGTCCCTGTGCACATGAGCTGCAGGATTCATGCCTGGTACCCATTCTGGATAATTGTACTTCTGGGAGGAAGTTTAATGGCCGTGCATCACACCTGCAGAAGGCCTAAACCACACACACAGAGCTGCGTTCTCTAGATTTGAGCATACAAATCCAGGGCTGCATATTCTACACTGGAATAAATGCTTGTCTGAGTCTGACTGTTAAATAGATTTTGCTTTTGAGGTTGGAAATACCAAAAGATATTGGTAAAACAAACAGGTGCCTCTCTGAAAAATGTCCTACCATTGTTTAAGTAGTAGTTTTGTTTTGTCCATGCCGTACACCATTGTTTTGTTCTGTTATTATCTGGATGTGTTGTGCTCCATACCATGGTACTATGGTCAATAAATGAAATGAAATGAAATACGTTTTAAAATAAAAATTCAAACCAGTTGTATTTCTTGATATAAGATTCAATATTTAAGTTATTTGAGATGGAAGAGTTCTTGAAATTAGCGGGAAAACTCATTTTGAAGTTTATTTTACTCTTGATTTCTTGAGATGAGGTTATAAAGTAATATGTTAGCATTTTAAGCATACTCTTATATTTAGTATGTTTTATTAGTTATTGGAAGAGCCTTGTAATCCTCATTTTTATTTCAAGCGTATTGAACTCACAAAACAAGGCAAGGCAAGTTGTATTTCTATAGCACAACTCAGACACAAGGCCATTCAAAGTGCTTTACATCAAGATTAGACATTAGAAATTGCATTTAAGAGATAATAAAAAGTCCACAAGTCCAAATATCTCACCCAAAAGTTGCTAATTGTGATTTATGTTAAGTCTCATGAGATACTTTGATTAACAATTAGACCCACATACTTGGGTCGAATTTTAAAATATTTGTTGCAGTGTAGGAGGTATAGTCTTATTTGGAGCCTTCAAACCCCACCAAAATATACTGATGTTCCCCCACCACCTCACATACACACACACACACACACACACACACACACACACACACACACACCACCACCACCACCACCCCTTACCCCCAGAGCCTACTATCCCCCTGCATCCCCTCACTAACCCGACATGGCTGAGCTCAAGCCTGCAGTGCTGAAAACATCTTCAGTGCCTCTCTACCCCTCTACCCCTCTATCCCTCTACCCATCCCAATCTCTTTGTGTTTTGTGTCTGTCTTGTGTTGCATCCCGGGTGATGATTGAGCCCCCTGAGTAAAGGCAAGCTGAATCCATGGCTCACATTTCCAGCCCTTTGTCGAGCACAAGAGAGTCTTTGTTCACAAAGGTTTGCCTCATAGCGTCTGATAGCCCACGAAGGCAACATACGAGATTGGGTATTTTTCAGCACCATTTCAGGCCTAATTCACTGAGCATTATATTTCAGGATCCCTGTACACTGAGATAACTGGTTTAGAACGATGCTGGGAGAAGTAATTCATTTTGGACAATTAAAGGTGGAGTCAGCGATTTTTGAGAAAGCTTGTTGTCAAAATCACTTTTTCGTCCAAATCAGTGAATATCTCCTCACGGTCCGCTAGCTGTTATCACACAGCCTAGGCTCCGTAAACTGGTATGTAAACAAAGGGTATGTAAACAACGGGGGCCCACCTTAGCTAGCAACATGACCATTTACAGAGCCTAGGCTGTGTATTAACACCAGATTTATTTTATCAGCGAACACAGTGCGGACAGGTAGCGCATTGTGAGGAGATATTCACTGATTTTGAAAAGAAACTTTCTCCAGAATCACTGACTCCACCTTTAATTTGATTTAGTTAGAGGGATCAATAGAGAAAATTATGGAGAGTGTTGTACTGATTTTCTGCATCACATACAAATGTCCTCAGTTTGTTAGGAAACAAAGACATATACAGTCATAAAGCCACACAAGACCATTAGTTATTTAGTTTAATTTATTCCTCACATACACAATTGCACAGGGCAATGCGCAGTGAAATTTGTATGTGCCAGTCCGGCTGTAATTCAACCATGTATAAAGTGCAAGATTTAGATACTGATTGGGTGGTGGGCTAAGTGCTATTGTCAGTTTCTGCATATTAGCATATGATATTGGGAGGACTTGAAAGGTATAAGTGGGACTGAAGGCTATAGTTAAAGCATTACAAGACATGTTATATGATCTCATATAAGCAGGAACACAGAGCAGTCACATGTGATTTTGCCAAGAGGTTTATATAATACAGCGCAATCATTTTATACAACGGGGTCATCTTGAGGTCAAAATTAAATTTTAATATTCTAGGATTGACGACAGTAATGCTTAATAAAGGGTTATTTGGAAGCATATTTAAAATGTTTTCATAAGGGTAACAATTGTCTCCCAAGCTACTGTTTTTATTTTATTTTTTCAATTATATGCTTAAGTAGTAATAATAGTAGTAGCATAACATTTGAGTCTTTTTTAATATGTACTTGTTCTGTGCACATCTGAGGCATCTTTTAACATGACTTACTGCAGAGAATATGCTTTCTGGAACAGGGCGGACGCTTCAAAGTCTATGATAAAATCAGGCAATATTAGATATGAGCCCGACTAGATAAGTGAGGTGCCAAGATTACTTGTTGTATATCCCAGTGCCATAATTTAATTTGTTTTATACAGAAGTGATGTATGCCTAGTTTTCCAAAGATACAATTGATAATACAGTGAAAGAACACGTTAAAGCACATCTGTTACCACTGGCTTACACTGTTACATTTGAATTTACCTTACCAGACTAAAGGTAATTCTGCCTGTAGCATTTTGATTAATAAACTAAATATAGGAACACTAAGTAGTTTGCCGATCTTAATTCATACAATACAAATGATAAAGAGCCACATTCATTTATTTAATGAGTCATTTATATTTTTATTTACTCATTTATTATGATGGTGGATGCAGTCCTCCATATTAATCGTACATTGAGTCACACACAGGTGCAAAATACAACTTTAGATTCATATCTTTGAATTTTAAGGAGACAACATTATTAAAATAAATAAAGTTAATTCTCAAGACGTAGCAGGAGATATAGGATATATTGTGGGGAGACTTTACACTACAAAAGGGTCTGCTTTAGCCACTTATATATCATTCAACGTTTAGTACAAAGTAGTTTGCCTGGCCTATTCAGTGTTTTTGCAAATACTTGAAACAGACTTGAAAATATGACCATAGGAAATATGATACATGTTAAATGGTAAATAGACTCCACTTAAATAGCGCTTTTCCCTGGTTTTCCACAGACCCAAAGCGCTTTACATTGTTTTGTACACATTCACCCATTCACACGCACACACTCATACACTGATAGATAGCAGCAGCTACCACGCAGGGTGCAAGCTAACTATCAGGAGCAATATTGTACAATTTCCCATGGCAGGAGCGAAATGCTTCTTCTTCCAGTGTTGATGAATGCTTTGAATGTTTTGAATATTCTGTTTGCAGTCAGTGTGCCATCAAAGCCTGAAATGAGGTTTGTCAAACGATGCATGTCACTTATCACTAAACGCCTTCAGAATGTAGAAGAATGTTGCTTGGTTGGTTGTGGGTAGAAAAATAAACCCAAACGATCAGAACGTGTTTAATCTTTCAGTGAATTCTCTCCACATTTCAGTGAAGCATTAGTAACACTCAAGAAATGTTCTGCAAGAAGTGAAATGGTTTGTCGAAATGTAGCAATTTTTTTTTTTAGCTAGCCCCGGCGCGCTTATCACTGTCATTAGCGGAGGGGATAGTAATCTACTCTGGAGCAAATGAGTGGGAGGGAAAATTGTTTTTCAAAACCGCCATTTGTCATTCAAATTCTCTCTGTCTCTGTCTCTCTATATCTCCCTGTATCTCTCTCGCGCTCTCTCGCTCTCTCTCTCTCGCTCTCTCTCTCTCTGTCTCTGTATCTCTCTCGCTCTCTCTCTCTCAATGAAGAGTTGTTTTTTGCACAAGTTTTTATTAGATACATTATTTTTAAACATACTGGGATTGTAATGCATTAGCACTTGGTTTGAACTGTTGTTGAATTGTAAAAATGCAATTTTTGTAAATAAAGTGTTTTGTAAAAATCTCTCTCTCTCTCTCCCTCTATCTCTCTCTCTCTCTCCCTCTCTCCCTCTGTCTTTCTCTCTCAGAATCCATTGACGACTGTCCCAGTAACTGCTTCGGGAACGGGGACTGTGTCTCCGGGACGTGTCGCTGCTTTTTAGGATTCAGAGGGCTCGACTGTGGGAGAGGTAAGACACGCCCCTAATAAGTCATAATGTCTTTATATATCTCCGTCATTTGAACAAAAACATTTTGTTATTCATGTGTGATTGGCACAATATTTGAGTATTTTAATAATGAACTATTTTAATATTTTGAACAACCATTATGTAAGTGTTAGATATTTGGAAGACCTGTATTTGTTCAATTTGGTAAAAAGTTCATTGTCAAAGTGAGGCTCAAGCACACACTCATACTGTACACACACACACACACACACACACACACACACACACACACACACACACACACACACACAGACTCACACACACGCACGCACACACACACACACGCACGCACGCACACACACACACACACACACACACACACACACACACACACACACTCGTTGTCTCTCTCTCTCTCTCTCTCTCTTTCTCACACAGACACACACACAGACACACCCACACCCCCTACTCACACACACACACTATATGCTTTGAAGCTATGGTCTGAAGGCTCCATTCAAACGTGTGTGTGTAAACTGTCTGTGTGTCTCTTTTCCCAGCGTCCTGCCCGGTGCTATGCAGTGGTAACGGTGCGTACCTTAAAGGCCGCTGCATGTGTCACAGCGGCTGGAAGGGGTCGGAGTGTGACGTCCCGACCAACCAGTGCATCGACGTGACCTGCAGCAGCCACGGGACATGCATCGTGGGAACATGCATCTGTAACCCGGGATACAAGGGCGAGAACTGTGAAGAAGGTGATTTTTTTTAATTTTTATGTACAGCTCTGGAAGAAATTAAGAGACCACTCCAATTGTTCAGTGTCTCTTGTTTTACTATGTATAGACATATGTTTGAGTAGAATAAACATTTTGGTTCTATAATATTAACATACCGACAACATTCCTACCAAATTCCCCCAAAAATGTTTGTCATTAAGAGCATTTTTTTTAAATAAGTTATGTAGAGATGAATTTTTAAGAAAAATCCAGACTGGCCTCTTATTTTTTTCCGCACCAGCTGTTTATACTTTTATTTTTATTTATTTTATTCTTAAAATTTGTAAAGAAATAACTTCCACTGAGCGAAATTGTCCTTTCTTAGGGGTTTATAACAATTATAAGTCCTTATGTGTCCAATGAATACAACAGGAAAATATGTTTAGAAATACATACACAGACCAAACATCAACGTAAAACTAAACAAAGGTTTGTATACAAGATCACCTGACCGATATAATCAGTGTTACTGTTGCTATAGCTACCATCTTAACTTCTTGAGTGCTTGACATTTTTGAATAATATTCATAATGGAAAATGGCTTTTTAGATAGTGTGGCTTATGTTGCCATCAATCTACTAATAGCGACTGGCCATCATATATGAAAAGCACTAACAACAGACACCACTTCACAGTATGCATCATGGTTGACTTTCCTCGTATATAAATCATGAATATAAGACCATTACCTTAATCGAAACAGTCCATTTATTGTCCGAAAAATTCACACACAGAGCCGGATGTAATCTATTAGAAACTCCCACACACACACACACACACACACACACACACACACACACACACAAATGCACGATGCTGGATGCAGGGCTTTACCAGATAAGATTGAAGGCAGCCATTGTGTTTTGTCAGCTCTCATTTCAAGATGAAAAATGGCCCTTTGGACTATGATAGATGGGGTTTTGTGTCACCCATAGGCACCCCATTCTATTTCGGGGTGAAGTGCTAACACACACACACACACACACACACACACACAGTGCTAGCCCATACGAAGTGGACAGACCCGGGCCCTTTTAACATTTTTACCTTTTCTTTCGGTGCGACCTTCAGACGTGATGATTAATTGCCAGGAGAGAGTGTGTTGTCAGTTAGCCGCTGCTCTTTGAGCCTAACGGTCGAGAACCATCTGCTAAGAGGAGTGGGACCCTGTTTGTCTGAGTAGAACGGCCCTTTATACTGCATTTATATGTCACGCTAAAGGCTAGCTGCCATGGCCAGACATTGGGCCTCGCTTGGCGCCCGTTTGCCATCTGTGTGGAACTATGAGAACATTGTCAAGTGGAAATAATGCTACGATTATTGGATATATGACATTTGTGTGTTTTCCCACAACTCTTGCACCGTATGTTAAAGGTGAGGTCAGTGATTCTGGAGAATGCTTGTTGTCAAAAATCACTTTTTGTCAAAATCAGTGGATATTTCCTCAAGATCCGCTACCTGTCCGCTTTTGTGCTTAAAATCTGGTGTTAATACACAACGTAGGCTCTGTAAACTGTTATTAAAACAAAAGGGGGCCCACCGTAGCTAGCAACATGCACATTTACAGAGCCTACGCTGTGTATTAACACTGGATTTATTTTCAGTACACACACAGCTTATCTTGAGGAGCTATTCACACATTGTTTTACCAAAAAGGGATTTTGACAACATGCGTTCTCCAGAATCACTGACTCCACCTTTAATGTGATATCTGCAAACCTATTGAACTGGTACAGTGAATTCTGATGCAGTGTACAACAGAGATATATCAGAGGGAATAGGCCAGCTCAAGGCTCCTACAGTATAAACTAGATTTTAACATTCAATCTTTTTTCCAGGATGTCTCACTCCTGCCCCGGGCTGATCCTCACTTTAACCCATTTTCTCTTCTATATTCTGTTAATGTGGGTTTTGGTTTTTACAGCTTCGAAACTTCACACCATTGTGGCTTTGATTTAAGAGGATCATGCCCCCTTTAAAGGCAATGATCATGCCCCCTTTAAAGGCACCTTCTCGGGGTGGAATTCACACTATGATGATGATGAAAGTGCCAAGAGGAGTGTTAGGCAATAGGGGTGTTAACATTCACAAAAAAAAGTTAAAACCGTTTAACTATTTCAATTTGGACCACAATTGCACGGTGTGTGTGTGTGTGTGTGTGTGTGTGTGTGTGTGTGTGTGTGTGCGTGCGCGTGCATGTGTGTTTTTGTGTGATTCAAGCTTATTTATAAAGCACTTTTAATACACATACAAAAAAAACGATTGTGATTGATCGTGTGTGTCTGACATTGTGTATATATCTCTTTACAATGTGAAGGCAAGTCTCCAGGAAATGAATGTAACTCTATCTATGTAATGTCCTCGGAAGTAATATAAACAGGACTGTGTGTGTGTGTGTGTGCATTTGTGTGACAATGTATATCTCTCTTTTCCAGTGGACTGCCTTGACCCTACGTGCTCTGGTCGGGGTGTGTGTGTGGCGGGGGAGTGTCACTGTTTCGTGGGTTGGGGCGGCCCGGGCTGTGAGCTGCCGCGGGCCTCCTGTATGGACCAATGCTCGGGACACGGGGCCTTCCTCGCTGACACCGGCACCTGCAGCTGTGACCCGACCTGGACCGGACACGACTGTGCTACCGGTGAGTTTACAGCTGATTTCAGATCAGGGGGAAATGTTGGTAAAAAAGGCAATGCAGGAGCGCTCCGGTGGTGTAGTGGATAGAGCGCGTACCATATTGGCTCCGGCCTTCGTTGCAGTGGTCGTGGGTTCAAATCCGACCCGTGGACCTCTACTGCAGGTCCTCCCCCCTCTCTCTCTCTGTCTCCCCATTTCAACTCTGTACTCTAATAAAGCTTGAAAATTCCCCCCCCCCAAAAAAAAAAGAAAAAAACAGACAATGCATTCACAATTATATTGCATTGGGCTAAACAAATTATTATGTAAATGTCACCTTTTTTATTGAGTGGAAAAAGCTTGTTGATGCTTTTTTGACAAAATCAGTGAATATCTCCTCACGATCCGCTACCTGTTCTTATGTAATGGCATGTAAACAAAGGGGGACCACCATAGCTAGCAACATGCCCATTTACACCGCCTAGGCTGTGTATTAACACTGGACTTTTTTTTTCAGTGCTCACACTATACGGACAGGTAGCTGATTGTGAGGAGATATTGACACTGACAAAAAGTGTTTTTAACAACAAGCGTTCTCCAGAATCACTGATTTCACCTTCAATGGAACATCATTTTACTATTGAGTTAACAAATAACAAATGATATAATCGAGTTGTTAAGCAATTCAAGGTTTCATCACAGCTGTGTTCTAACAACAGCTCAGTCATACCTCTATATAGTTCAACACTTGTTTAATTTAATCCGCCACAATTACCTATCCTCAAGTCCTGAAAAATAGTCTTCACAGTCCAGTGAATATTTTATAACAAATAGTATGATTTTTTTCGCCTTCAGAATGCTGCAATTTTAGTTTTAACATCTTGCAAAATAAACACTAACAACATGAACTAACCTTGACATGTCTATCAGTCCATCCCACGATAACATCATCACATCCTCGCAGTTCTGTGTGGGGAATTCATTTCACTCTTTGATTCAATAGAACTGTGATTGTTGGTAGACTGCTGCTCGGTAGTATAAACATTTTCTGATAATGTTCAAAAAGAAAATGGCTGACATAAAAATAGCCCAATTATCCACATCACTGATCCGTCGGAGGTCCGCAGTTACAGCAATCAAACTCTGCTTGATTTCTGCACTAAATTTGGTTCCTTTTACACATGGTTTCATCTCCAATATCCACACAGTTAGCTAGCAGAAAATAAGGCAAAAATAGTAATTATCCAATGCAAGTCAATGCTCTTTCTTGAGTCCTGGCTTTCAAAGCTCAAAAAATGATTGATTTTTTTTGCATTGAAGAATTGTTCCCATTGTGTAAATTTTGTCCATGGGGAATTTACTCTCTTTTCCTCTCTCTCTCTCTCTCCACCTCTCTCTTTCTCTTCGTCTCTCTATCCCTCCCTCTCTCTCTATCCCTCTCTCTCCCTCTTTCTCTCTCTCTCTCTCTCTCTCTCTCTATCCCTCCCTCTCTCCCTCTCCCTCTTTCTCTCTCTCTCTCTCCCTCCCTCTCTCTCTCTCTCTCTCTCTCTCTCTCTCTCTCTCTCTCTCTGTAGTGCAGAATAGGCTGAGCATAAAATACAGTTTTTACGGTTCAAATTCATACATTCTTGAGGCTCTAAGCATGAGCAATTCCTGCACATTTTAGGTTTAGCTCTGACAGCCCGTCTGCCTGTTGCACAGACTAAAAAGCATTTTACTGGAAAACTTCACACATACATTGACTTTGGAATGTAATCTTGTGCGGCTGTGTGGAATGCAGTGTGAATTCACTTTATATTGCATAATTTATTTATTCTTACATTTTATTATTAGTATTATATATTTTCCTCATTGTGGCCCTAATCCTCTATACTAGCCGAACTCCAGCCATTACTTGGATTCATAAATCCTTGTATATTCCTTGCGGAGACGTTGACCTATTAGGTAATCCCAGAGATCCCGGGGATTGAGAGGGAAATGGGCAGTTAGTCTGAGTTTGTCTCACACACAAACCGCTCTGTAAATGACTTTCAGTTGGCTCTTGATCCAACTTTATCCCTCTGTATGCTAGGAGCTTTCTGTGCCCGTAAACTATACTATACACAAACACACACACACACACACACACACACACACACACACACACACACACACACACATGGACAGACAACACTCAGCTTTGTAGTACAGCTAGAATTTTTTTATAGAATGCCTTTATTGACATTGTTTCATTACAACGAAATGCATGGTGCTACTCCTGCAAGGCACACGCACACACACACACACACACACACACACACACACACACACACACACACACACACACACACACACACACACACACACACACACAGCCTTTAACTTTACAGACTGGGGAGGGGGAGTAAGAAAAAAATAAAACACTTTCAATACATCTTTCCCTAATACTTTTAACGTCACAAACTCATTTTCTCGCGTGGTGTTAGAATAGCCCAACCTGTGTGGCCACAGCTTGGTAGTAGAAATACTATTACAAGCCATAAAACAACGCCTGAGGTTTTATGTCTGTTAATATTTGTGTTCTTAGGCCATTTTTGCCATTCTCCCACCCAGAGGAGAGTTTGTTTACATGGGCCGTTAGTGCAAATGGTAACGGGTGTCGCGGGACGGGGTATGTTTCACTGTGGACCTCTCTGGCCCGGTATAATGGGGGCTTGCTTTGCTGCTTGAAGGCTGTAATAGCATGTGTATCATGAATAAGCATTCTCACCATCATTTGGACTGTTTTCTGCGTCCAGTGTGTGTGTGTTATAATACATCTGAGAAAGGTACGCTTAGTTTTTGCAATTTGTTCTGCAACATACAGTATACAGCTCTGGAAGAAATGTAGACACCACTCCAAATGTTCAGTGTCTCTCTCGTTTTACAATTTATAGGCATATGTTTGAGTAGAATGAACATTTTGGTTTTATACTATAAACTACTGACACATTTTCTAACAAATTCTAATAAATTGTTTGTCATTAAGAGCATTTCCATTAAGTAATGTAGAGATGAAGATTTAAAAATCTAGACTGGTCCGTAAATTTTTTCCAGAGCTGTATGTGCTAAGTACTGTTATTAAAATGGTACTTATTCTGATAAAGGTATAGTCTCACTGTAAGAGGATGTAGATGGTGAATAGTTCTACATTACACAGTTATAAAAGTGTTGATGAGCAAACCACCATAACTGAATCCTCCCCTGATATTTTCTGTTTGCATTATGAAATTCGAATTTTTTTCAAATTGTATTTATACGTTTTAGGATAAAGTACACTAAATAAAAAGAACAGAATGGACAGGCCACCAAATGTAATGAGATAAAATTCAATATTTTTAGTTAAATCGAATGTTAAGTCCAAACTTTTACATTATTCCTAAGAGGAGAAAAAGACCAACAAAGATAACCCCAGCAAATAACATAGTCCGTACCATTCTAATATTTGTTTTTCAATAAAACTTTATTGAACAACAACATATACAATCAAATGAGTCCATATGATGTGTAGTGATGTTTGTTTGTGTGTTTGCCATAAGGGGCACTTAGTCCCATGCTCCTTCCAAGCTGTACATCTAAATCAAAAATCCGATATATAATTAGCATTTTCACCGTTTACCACATGCTGAGCTATAATTAGAAAGAGGGGAAATGATTTTTTCTAAAGCTTTTAACGCTTGTAATGTCACGGTACATTTTCATGGCATAACATACAGCTTAAAATTGATTTACAGCAAAGACAAAATAGGCACTCTAGAGGCAATAATTGACTTATTAAAATATTTTACCTCCCCTGTGGTCATATTTGAATGGGGCTTGACTAATATTAAGCCTTCAATATGTGGCTATTGTTCCTGAATGCACAATACTGCTAAGCCAGTATTACGTACAGAAGAGCTAATAAAGAGGTTAGCATTTCAATGAGCTTCGTAATAAATGTGTCGGTGTTACATTTCTTTGAGCGTTCTGTCTAGTCGTACTTGGGAGGTCTTTTTAGCTGTCACACATGGAACCAGAAAAAAGCTTTTTTGTCTCTCTCACAAATGTACTTTTTTCACTGGTACACTGCACTGAGAATAGAAGAGAAATTGAAATAGCACATTGACATCCTATACCTTGAATCCTAAAGTAGTTATGGTTACCTGTACGCCACATAGGCCTACACATTTATGATACATTTTCTTCTTAAAAAAATCATCATATGTATTTACATAGCATTTTTATTTTATTTATGAAATAAAAAAAAGGCTGTATCCAAAATATGTTATGTTAAAACTTTGGACACTAATATGTTGTGAAAATGAAATAAAGATTTGAACTCCGGCATTGTCCAACATCTAGATGTTTGAAAAAAAAATTATTTAAGATATTTTTTTTGACAGTGTAGAGACAGAGTTGAAATGGGGCAGAGAGGGGAGTGACATGCAGAGAACGACCACGGGCTGGAATCGAACCCGGGTCCGCTGCTGGCTGAGGCCCATGGGGGGGGGACGCCCTACCAACTGAGCTAAGGGCGCCCCTATGTTTTGGTTTTTAAAGAGATGGAAATATTGTATATTGACAAATTAACATACTGTATATATTCAAACATTTCTGAAAACACAATTAATAATTGCTTTAATGTCAGTAATAAACCGACAGTGTCATGATGATATCTATAATTGAAAATGTTTATCCTATTCCCCTGCAGTATCTCGCCTTAACCAAAATGATATTACTGATAACATTGTGCCATTTTTACTAGACATCCCATCTGGCTATTTTTTTTTCTTCCTACCCCCTTTTATGTCTGAAATAAGTGAATTTACAAAGAGTAGAATAGGCTATAGTAGAAGAAAAAAACGTCTGCTATACGACCGGGACAATCCCATGTCTTTGTAATGGACTTATTAGATTTTGTATTGTCCAAAAAAGTGAAAAAAAGAAAATGGGATTGCCCGTTACCCCTCATGAGGTGCAGGAATGTCTTTTGAGCGGCCACCAGACGAGCTAGTGGAGCGTGGCCGAGTTTCATTCACAATAACTCGCGGATTTGTCCTTTTTTTTCAACCCTTGTCTACTCTTTGCCATCCCACTTCCACTTACAATCCTCTCTCTCTCTCTCTCTCTCTCTCTCTCTCTCTCTCTCTCTCTCTCTCTCTCTCCCTCTCTCTCTCTCTCTCTCTCTCTCTCTCTCTCTCTCTCTCTCTCTCTGTCTGTCTGTCACGCACGCACGCACACTCACACATGCACGCGCGCACACACACACACACACACACACACACACACACACACAAACACATTATCTCTCTCACACACACACGAACAAACACACACACACACACACACACACACACACATACACAAACACACTCTCTCTCTCACTCTCTCTTTCTCACACACACACACACACACACACACACACACACACACACACACACACAACTCTCTCTCTCTCACACACACACGAACAAACACACACGAACGAACACACACACACACACACACACACACACATTCTCTCTCACACACACTCACTCTCTCTCTCTCCCACAGAGATCTGCTCAGCGGACTGTGGAGGCCATGGTGTGTGTGTGTCGGGCTCGTGTCGCTGTGAGGACGGGTGGACGGGCGCGGGGTGTGAGGCGCGCGCCTGTCACCCGCGCTGCAGTGAGCACGGCACCTGCAGGGAGGGACGCTGTGAATGCAGCCCGGGATGGAACGGAGAACACTGCACTATAGGTACTGTGTGTGTGTGTGTGTGTGTGTGTGTGTGTGTGTTCTTGTACTCCTATTTTTGTGAGAAACTATTTGAGATTTAGACTTTAAGATTTTTGGAAAGTGAGGACATTTTGGCCGGTTCTCACTAAGGGACAGGCCCTTTCAGGTTCAGGTATGAATTAAGTTAAAGTTAGGACTAGGCATTTAGTTTTGAGGGTAAGGGGCTAGGGAATGCATTACCCAATGCCACCAATTTGAGTTTTAAAACTTAAGAGTGAGGACATTTTGGCCGGTTCTCACTAATGGACAGGCCTTTAAAGGAGCTGTTTGAGGGTTAACACTAGGTTTTAAGGTTCAGGTATGAATTAGGTTTATGTTAGGGTTAGTGTAAGGGTTGGGGTACAGCATTCAATTGTATGGTTAGGTTGAGGGTTATGGGCTAGGGAATGCATTATGTCAATATCTTGTCCTCACAAAGATAGAAGTACAAGAACGTGTGTGTGTGTGTGTGTGTGTAAGACTGTGTGTGTGTGTGTGTGTGTGTGTGTGTGTGTGTGTGTGTGTGTTTGACTGTGTGTGTCTTGCGGGGTCCAACAAAGGAGTGGGCTGTGTGTTTCATGCCTGCCTGCGTGTGTATGGAGCGTAGTGTCTGTGCTATGGGGGATATGGGGGTCCAGTTGGGAAGGGAGAGAGAGAGAGTGACAAAGCAAAGCATGCTTAATTGAATGTGTGCGAGTTGGTAAAGCATGAACAGGTTTAACTGGAGGATCTGAGGCTTGCCTTCATGCATTTTAATGTGGGAATGTGCTAAGGTTTTTCCTTTCATTTTATACCCATCCTACTTCCTCATCCCTTTCTGTTGCTCCCGTTTCCGTTGACTATTAATTTCAAACGCTGCGAACATTGTGTGTCATTGTTAGCTGGGGTCACAGGCCACTTTGAGCTTCATGTTTAGACTAGCAATTGTTCTTGCATAAGTTAAAGGGATAGGGCAGTATTTTTTTAAATGGGGTTATATGAGGTTTGTATGCATAGTTAGTCTGTTACCATTGGACTGGTGCAGAAGGGGCCAGCCGAAAAACATTGTTTCTACACATATAGGCCTATAGAGGCTTACC
>NC_137232.1:13725360-13757860 GCF_949987685.1 Ammodytes marinus | reverse complement strand
TAGGCTACGTAGGCCTACGTAATACGTCAATGCAGCCGCTCAACATGTTACCGCGCATTTTTGAAAGTGAAGCTGGATGAGTTTTCGCCGGCTTACTATTTCATTTCTAGTTCATCATAATCGATATTCGGTAATGGTTGAAAAGCCCACCAACAGTCTCCTCTGCCAAATCGGATCGCCAAACTGTTGTCACATAACAGACTACTACAAGCCGAAATTATGGACTTGTTCAGCGCGATGACACTTTTGATTGCGTGAAGCCACAGTTTTGCACTGTGGGAACTCTGCGCTCCTCCAGCCACGGCCATCGAGGCTGTGCCGGAGACCGACCCCGGTCCAAGCAAGAGAAGACGCACAATTTACAAGAACCTCCGCGGATTTGCAGTTGAGGAAACAGTTGGTCCGTCACAAAGTGACATAGACGAAAAGACTGAGTTCAAGAGAGTATTTTACAGTGTTATTGAAGCTGTGCAAGGAGAGATGGATGCGCGTTTTGGAGAGTAGTAGCAAGCTCATTGGCGCACTGGCTGCTTTGAACCCGGAGTCCGAAAGATATGTTGATGAGGAGGTTGAGCTCGGAGAAACGCCGCCTCCCGCTACTGATAGAAGGGACTGGAGAGAGCACAGCCCTGCCTCCACTCAAAGTAGGCTACCGTTTGTGTGTGTGTGTGTGTGTGTGTGTGTGTGTGTGTGTGTGTGTGTGTGTGTGTGTGTGTGTAATGGCAATGCATATCCTCTGTTGACTGCTTTAAAATGCAATGTTTGAGATATGCGTCTGGTGCTATTTACTATCTATGGTCTGGTGTTAGGCTACATCTAATATGTTGAATAGTCAAGTGTTTTATGGATATTCATAACATTACTTCTATGTAATGTATAGGCCTATTGCTTTAAATTATGGAGGACTGATGTTATAGGCTAGGCTACCGCTGTTGGTTAGTTTAACGTGATGATTAGGCTACGTGCTGCGCGAATAGAGTAGCCTATAGGACTATTAAAAATATACAGTGTACTGTAGGCTAATAATAATTGTGCCCCCCTATGCATTTCATATGCCCCCCTTAAGACTGAGGTCTGGCGACGGGTCTGCAGTGGTGGATGAAGCCATCTTTAGTAACTAGCTTCTTGTCCTTTAAGGCCACAGTAGCTTCTGTAAATTATCCCAAAGGGTGAGGGGGTAGATGACACCTGTATTACACACTGCACCTTTAAAGGACAGTCAACCTGGCTGAAATCCTTGTTATATTTTAATAATACTCTTCCAACAATCACACACTATATTGTGATTATCTATATTAAGAAACCCCAAGAAACAGAAAGGAATCACAGAAATATTGGGGACATCATTTGGCAGTTGAATTTATTTTTTTTTTTATTTTTTTCAATACGTTGAAATTTAACGTTGCCTTTTAAATCAGCATTCACAGTCAAGTCAGCAAGTCACACGTGCCAAATTAGGCTCTGTATACATATTGATTGTTCTTTCAGCCATTGCTATATTATAGTATGCCTCTAATGTCATGATACCTTCGCTTCTCTGTATCACAACACATACTGTATCTAACTATCTCAGCTAAGCATTTGATCTGCAACACACATTTATCTTGATGCCTTTTTCTACCTTTTATCTTCCCACATTCTGGTTCTTCTTTGAACTGATCTGTCTCCCTGTAATACCTGTCAAAGCAGCCATCTCCCACCCACATTCTGTGTGTGTGTGTGTGTGTGTGTGTGTGTGTGTGTGTGTGTGTGTGTGTGTGTGTGTGTGTGTGTGTGTGTGTGTGTGTGTGTGTGTGTGTGTGTGTGTGTGTGTGTGTGTGTGTGTGTGTGTGTGTGTGTGTGTGTGTGGTATAAGATCATTGAGGCAGCTATCCCCCCTTAGTCTTTTTACCTGATAAAAATGGGTCAGCTTTAACATTCTCTCTATGAAGGCAGCTTGTGCTTACAACACTAACGGTGACTTTGTGTGTTTGATATCTTTGAGGTTTCACCCGCTACCCGCTACCTCCGTGAGTGGATATGAATCATAAAGTTCCCGATAAAATGCCAAAAACAGTTGAGATAATCCAGTGATCCATGCCCTTGTTTGTACCTATCTAGAGAGAGAGAGAGAGAAATACAGTATATTTATTTATATATTTTTTCTTACATTTTACACTTTTTTAGTCTGCTTTAAGTCACCCTAGGGTTAGATTCCCGGATACACTGTCATGTTCAAAGTCATGTTGAAAAAGTATTCCATTGCTTTTCTAAAGGAATAGTGTGTAACTTTTTGTAGACGGATTGACATGACAGTAAGTGATGCATAAAAAAAAATACGTCCATAGCAACGGTGAATTAATCTTAACAGCGGTCAGTTAGCGTTATCGAGAAATAATTGCCCGTAGAATGCCTTGATTGACCAATGAAAACACAGCATTTATCGGTGCAGTGTAATAATGATTGCATGGGGAGAATGTATCATCAAAACAAGAGCACATTGGCTTTTTTTTCAATAACCAATGCAGTGTTGTTGGGGCTTAGTCTTGCTTTGAATACTGTAGCACCGGTAATGTTATGAACTTAATGATGGTCGCATTCGAAAAAACGCTGAAAAACCGATCCAATTATGTGCAGGAATTTCACTAACACACACACACACACACACACACACACACACACACACACACACACACACACACACACACACACACACACACACCAGGGCTCTCATTACCGACAGTGTTGGCATGGATACAGAGGGCCAATCCACTGTAGTAATGAGTGAATATTGATTCAAGAAGATCCCACTTATCTGATTTTTACTGCAAAGGGATATTAGAAGCTTCACAAACGGTGTATCAAATGAATCAACTTCAGCGGAGAGTCGTTACAGCCACTGTAGGCCATCGAAAGATTAAAATTTCTTCCGGCTATTATGGCTACCACAGAAATAATAGTAAGGGTTGTTTGCCATCAATAAGCATGCATTGTTGTCATGGTTTTATTGTTGGTGTTGGTGTAGAAACAATGTTCAGTATGTACAGTCAGGCAAGACACTGCAGGTGAATGGGGTGAATATTATTACTTATAGATATCATCATGAAACTTTGCCAGTTGATTACACACATTACATACATTTGGATTTTTCTATATTAATCAAAAATGTGTTTAGACAATTAGCAACATATGAACAAATCCTTAAGTGATAACCTTCACTGCTGCTGTGTGTGTGTGTGTGTGTGTGTGTGTGTGTGTGTGTGTGTGTGTGTGCACCTGTGTATGTGTGCTGAGAATGATTATGGAAAGTGTAGTTGATGTAAGTGCTTTAGAAGTATTGAAAGAAAACTAATGTTGAAACAATGGCCGTTAAAGATGGTTGAATAGGAAAAATATACAGACGCAAACAGACAAGGTTTAGTCAAATAAACACCTCAATATACATTTCGTACCCTTCGTTTACACTAGTATGAAAGAAGACATGTTATGGAAGCGAAATAGCCAAACATCTCAAAATTGACCAGTGCTTGAACTAAAAAAATAATAATATTTTGCCTGCACTGTCTCATCTTAACTATACGACATTGAAACCTGCTTTACTTGATATTCTACCCTTGTATCTTTTGGACACACAGAGGGCTGCCCCGGCCTGTGCAATGGGAATGGCAGGTGCACTCTGGGTAATAACGGCTGGTACTGCGTGTGCCAACTGGGCTGGCGCGGCAACGGCTGTGACACCTCCATGGAAACGGCCTGCAGCGATGTCAAGGACAACGATGGAGGTAAAAACTACACACACACACACACACATGCTCGCAGGCACGCACACACACGCACACATACACACACAGACGCACACATACGTGCACACACGCACAGAAGCACACACACACACGCACACACAAACATGCACACACACAGACGCACACACAGACGCACACACACACACACACACACACACACACACACACACACACACACACACACACACACACACACACACACACACACACACACACACACACACACACACACAGACACACACACACACAGCTTAATACAACAATGGCATACTGATACTGGCCTAGCTTCTACAGTCATGATTTGACTCTGGAATTGACCACTGATTTGAGTACGCACTTGCCTTTTGCTTTCATTCAATGGGTTTTGATTATGATTGTGGCTTCCCCTCGGTCGTATTGAGAACGTCCTCAAGCTGCCGTACGGGTGGGCGATATGGCAAGAATATCATATAAAAAATGATATACAGGGAACGGAGCAGCACATACATAGTGTGATTTGGTTGAGTAAAAGAAAATTGTTGCATATATGAGCATAGAACTGTGACAAATAGAATGTACACTGATGCAAAAAAGCAAACGATCTCTGTGATGACGGACCATTGATATATTCTAATCGTCTTGTATTGTCACATCCTAATGACTTACCTCTATAAACATAGTTAAAGGAAAAAAATTAAAAAAATTCACCCCTAACCTGCCTTATACTTTCCCAAGTTCACAGGTAGTGTTATACAGGTGTGGATGAGGAATGGCTTTAAGTCAGTTAGTTGGACAAACAGGGTTTCATTAAATGGCGGAGTAGCTTTAGCCCGAGGTCTGGAGCATGTGCTGCTGCTAGCCCACCAAGGAAGTCCCTGATCTGCCCTCTAACTACCCCCAGGACAAACACACACACACACACACACACACACACACACACACACACACACACACACACACACACACACACACACACACACACACACACACACACACACACACACACACACACACAGACACACAGACAGACACACACACACACATAACACACACACACACACACACACACACACACACACACACACACACACACACACACACACACACACACACACACACAGCCACACACAGCCACACTCCTGAGGCCAAGTGCAAGACGTGACTTTCTTTCTTCCAGACCTCATTCTGGGCTTGTGAAATATATATATATGTGTGTGTGTGTGTGTGTGTGTGTGTGTGTGTGTGTGTGTGTGTGTGAGCGCGCGTGCTAGCTGTTTGTCTCCCCATCACTATGAAGAGACCGAGGGGGTTTTCACTGGCAAAGATGTGGCACTGCTGGGAATCTGACTGAGTCCTGACAGCACGGTTATTTTTATCACCCATCTGGCCACACACACACACGCGCGCACGCGCACATGCACACACACACACACACACACACACACACACACACACACACACACACACACACACACACACACACACACACACACACACACACATGCCGCCCTGATAGCAAGAGGTTTAGGAAGTCCAATGACCCACTTCAGCAAAGTAAAGTGCAGTGCACAGCAGCATTTTCTGTCTTGTATTACAGTAAGAGAACCAAGAGCAATGCTAGAGGTTTTCAGATGGACAATGCTTAGCTCCAATCTTTATTTATTCATTGTTTTATGAAACTTTACTGTATTACTACAAAGGCTGTTGGACTGTGGAATAAGTGTGATGATGAGCTGAACAAATTTAAAATGTTATCCAAACTAAAAAGAAAAAACTTAAATAAACTAAATACTGAATTATGAGCTGGACCAGTGATTTGGTCATGTATTGTGTGTGGACTGTTTGATGGTTTTGGTTAATCTGTTCCCATTGTTTTGTTCTTGTTTTACATAAGCATTGACTGAGTGTAACATCATGGACTCTGATGGATGCAAATTCAACTTCAATTATTTATGAATGAATACTGTTTAGAAAATAAGAGGGGCCAGGACCAGATAACTTCTCCCTAAACATTTAGAAAATGAATGATATTTTTTGAATTACTTATTTTCTTTATATTAATTAATAATGCATCAGGAGACTTAAATGTAAATGCTGACTGTCTATTGCCAGGTGTGTGTCCAGGCTATTGTCTAATCAGTGTGTTTGTGTGTGTGTGTGTCTGTCTTTATGTGTGTATTTGTGTGTGTGTGTGTGTGTGTGTGTGTGCGTGCGTCTGTGTGTGCTTGCTTGCCTGTGTGTTTACCTGCCTGCCCCTTGTGTGTGTGTGTGTTCTACCCCCCCCCCCCCCCCCCTCATCAGACGGTCTGGTTGACTGTATGGACCCAGACTGCTGCCTGCAGACGTCCTGTCACAGCACGGCTCTGTGTGTGGGTTCCCCTGACCCCCTGGACATCATCCAGGAGACCCAGCCCTCGTCCCCTCACACCAACCTCAGGACCTTCTACGACCGCGTGGGCTTCCTGGTGGGACGCGACAGCACACACGTCATCCCGGGACCCAACCCCTTCGACGGGAAGTAAGTGACTATAGCATTACCTGTTGTTTCTATTTTTTTTTAAATTGGGAGGAATTTTTGCTTTTTAATTTTTTGTTTATTTATTTTTTAATATATTTTCATTACTTGTTGTTTCTATATATATATATATTTTTTTAAATTGTATTGGACAGTTTGGAGAGGCAGAGATGAAATGGGGTAGAGAGGGGAATGACATGCAGAGAACGACCCGGGCTGGATTCTAACCCGGGTCTGCTGTGAAGAGGACTGCATCTTTATCGAACCCCTACACCACGAGTACCCTCACTTGCATTGTTTTATTGTGTGTGTTGAACTTATGTATACTTTTGTTAAAGGTGGAGTCAGCGATTCTGGAGAAACCTTGTTGTCAAAATCACTTTTGGTTTAAATCAGTGAATATCTCCTCACGATCCGCTACCTGTCCGTACTGTGTGTGTGCGCTGAAAATAAAATCTGGCGTTAAACCCCAGCCTAGGCTCTGTAAACGGGCATGTTGCTGGTTAGAGTGGGACCCCTTTGTTCACATACACAATCGTTGACTCCACCTTTAAGCACTTTGTAACCTAGGTTCTGAAAGGTGCAACCTTCTGTAATCACTAAATATTTTATTCTCCTGTGGAGCGGATATCAATCTGTTGCCTTGTTTATGCGTCATCTTTTGTTTTTCCTGCATATTGTCCTTGGGAAAAAATGCACCTGTTGGAAGACCAAGAAGAAGAAGTACTATAGAATAAATAACTAAATACATCTTCACCTCACCGCTTGATATTGTGGGAAGACTTGAGGCAGTGGTGGATGATGCCATATTTAGTAACTAGCTTCCTGTCCTTGAAGGCCACCGTAGCTTCTGTACATTTTCCAAACGGACAGGGTAGAAAGGGAGTGTTCACATCTACATTTTTCACCGCTTGTTGACACCGTGATACACCTGGCTCCAAAAGGCATCTCATATTCATATATTGTGATTACTTGTGCTGTAATCCATCTGGAGGACACACACTCACACACACTCCCAGAGGTAAGGGGCTCACGACACACACCAAGCCCCATGCAATCTGAGACGCTTTCAAATCAGGCAAGATGGCTGTCAAAAAACGTCCCACAAGAATCGACTGAATTTATTTCCTTTTGTCTCATTTTCTTTTCATCTTTAATAGCTTGTGCGCCGGTGGTGTCAGTGTATTTGCATGTGGATCTCTCTCATCTCGGAGAAGAATACTCCTCTAAAAACAAACAAATAAACAGTAGAAACTATATTAATGGGGGATGAAATAGGTTGGGAATATTTCAAATCATTAAAGGTGCACTATGCAATTTCAGATGAGTGGGGGGTTGTTTACATTGGCAGAGCCTGCAGTTAGTTTACACAATATATTTTCTTTACATGCAATTCTTAGTATTGAATAATTAAATCATCATCAATCATAACTAAATATTTCTGCTGCTGTAAACATCAACAGTGAAACTTTTCAGGAAGCTTTTCTAACTTCAAACAGTGTTCCAGGGATCACATTTTGCTGTGGGGAAAGTTTGTTAATTCCGTTATGAGAATATACCCTTAGAAAATGTTCAATTATCTTACTGTAACACACTCAGCGTTGCATATTTCACCTTCAAAGAATAAAATACCTAAGTTGAGAATATTACAAATTATTAATAATAATGCAAATGATTCATTTTATTTCTAGGCGCCTTTTAAAACACTCGAGACAAATTGGCATTCTTACAAAGAATCCTTGAGGCCCGGCCTCACATCCGGTCCCTATGCCTGCCTTTTTAAGCGGAATGGTTCTTTTAGCTAACTTCCTGTCAGTTACTGCAGTTAGGAGTCCCCTCGCTCGTCCCTACGTCACCACATTAATGCACTGCGGTCTTCAAGCAGCGAGTTATCTAGCATCAGCTCAGATCCATAAGTGTGATAAAACATGATAAAAACCATCAAAACAGACATTGGGAAGGATTTTTACCTGCTCCGCCATTGTAGGCGCATAAACATTCACCCATGTGTCGCTCTGGCGTGCACCGGCAGTGAGACCATGAGTGAGACGGGTGCGGACGGGTGTCGTTTTGTAGCGTTCTCTCTTGTGATTGGTTAAAAGTTTGGGATACTACATAAAGTTTAATTGCTTATTACATGCAGAGCAGCTGACTAAGAGATTGGCGCACATCATGTAAGTGATCACTGTATGAATAAAGAGAGTTTTAACACTTATATTAATATAAATACACCGCTTACTTCACCTTTAAGGCATTTGTTACTTTATTATTTTAATTAGTTTTTAAATATAATGGCAGAAGGTGATGGTGTCAGACAGTCCTATTTTTAGGGAACACTGCTGTTATACACACAAACAAACAACAGTCACAACAAAATAAATTGAGGATGAAATAACCTCGGAATATTTCAAATGATTGTCACTACTGATGTATAATGTTATAAAGCTGTGTCAAACAACAGCCGAGACATCAAACAGACTTCACAGCGTATAGTTATTTAAGGGATTTTTTTCTACTATATATATTTATTTGTTTTGTACATGATGGCAAATAGGTTATGGTTTCAGACATCTCTATGTTTAGTCAGGCAGAGCTGCTGTGTTTTTATTTATTTTTTCTTCTTGAAGGGAAAATCAATTTCAGAAGTGTCCTTGCTCATCAGGATCCTATGTGTTCTTTGCAACACAACACATCTTAGTGTTGGCTGTTTTTCTGCTTGTTGAAATGTGTGCATCATTTTGTTTGCCAACCTTATGCTGGCCATCTTACTGTGTTGTGCACAAAAACAAGTCTAATGTACAATACCTCTACATTGTCCCTATCGGATTTTTTGAATTATTTAGCTATCTGCCTACAATTAGACATTAGTAGTATTTCTCTTCGCGTTTAGAAAAAGGAAAAACATCTTTCTGTATGAAAACATGGTTGGATAGATGGATGGATGGGGGTAGGTGGATGGATGGATATATAGATAGATAGACAGACAGACAGACAGACAGACAGACAGACAGACAGACAGACAGACAGACAGACAGACAGACAGAATTATTGCGCATAATTGAAATTACATATAAAAAAGACCCGTCAACTCATCATCAAATGTCAACACCTGCCTGTGACTATTTTGCGATAGTGTCAGCCTTCACTTGAGAACAGCCCTTATAACACACTCTGTGACATATTCCCTCGTTGACATTTCTCAATCTCTCTCTCACACACACACACACACACACACACACACACACACACACACACACACACACACACACACAGTCTCTCTCAAGCACCACTCAACATTTTCATTTAATTTCATTTATTTATTACGGCTCACGGCCATAGCACAATGAATTGATCTTGCAACCTCTGCTCAACAGTTCTTTTCAGCCAGTTAATGTTGTTGTACTTTTGAGTTATCCAGATGTATGACAACCCGCAGTCATCCAGTATCTGTTTCACCTGTGATACCCAGGGTGAAGCATACACACCGCTGCTATGCAGGCTGTGTAGCTGATTGTACATGATTTTACTAAGTTTACTTTCTAACAGTCTCCCCCAATATCCAATTATTATTTTTTTAACTGTAACACAGTGTGGGTACCGCCCAAGTTCCCCATATAACATATTACTGCAGGTTGTCATTTTAACTTTTAAGATGTACTTTAGAAATTTGAGATGTAGTTTTTCTAACAGATGCAGTTTCTCAAACCCCCACACTTCACATGCATACAACATAACTGGAGTAACCAACTTATCAAAAAGGTCCAGAGTGACATCTACAGAAAGCTGAAGCGTTCTGCATTTATTGAGTAAAGCAAACATTGCGCGCAATGCTTTCTTATGCAGTTCCTCAATAGCAATTTTAAATGAGCCATCATAACTCATGACGACACCAAGATATCTAAAACAATGTAACACACTTCCTCACCGGACAGCGGAAGGGGAAAGTAGTGTATAAGGGTTTAGTAATAAATATACTCTTGTCTCTCTCTTTCTCTCTCTCTCTCTCTCTCTCTCACTCTCTCTCTCTCTCTCTCTCTCTCTCTCTCTCTCTCTCTCTCTCTCTCTCTCTCTGTCTGTGGAAGATGGTGATGCATTTCATAAATAAGTTAAAAAAATCACGAATCTTGAGCTGTAAGATTGGAGCCTATGCCTGGTTGGGCTCACCTAAAAATATCAGTGTTAATCTATTATTCATGCGTTGGTATTCATTGCACACACCCACCACCCCATACTGACAGAGATGGGCGCAGTTATGACAGGGGGGTGTGTGTGTGTGTGGGGGGGGGGGGGGGGGGGGGGGGTTTGATGTGCCTTTTCCTTAGTCACTTGATCACCCACTGTATTGATCCAATGACCACTTCCTTATGCTACTATAGACATGTTGGCTTGAGGTTTTATGATTTTTGTTTGATGTTTTTGCCACCACATAAAGAAAGCTGCATAGGTGTCATTTGTATGAAAGCCATTTGCCACTACTGCATGAAATGTTCTCCAATTTCACGAGAGAGAGAGAGAGAGAGAGAGAGAGAGAGAGATGGAGGGAGAGAGAGAGTGAGAGAGAGATGGAGGGAGAGAGAGAGGGAGAGGTAGAGAGAGAGATGGGGGGCAAGAGACAGAGAGAGATAGAAAGAGATGGAGAGAGAGATAGAGAGAGAGAGATGGGGGGTGAGAGAGAGAGAGGTGAGCGAGTAAGAGAGAGGGGGGTGAGAGAGAGAGGACGAGAGAGAGAGATGGAGAGATAGAGGGAGATAGATTGAGAGGGGAGGTGAGCGAGAAAGAGGGAGGGGGGAGAAAGAGAGAGAGAAAGTGAGATGGAGAGAGAGATAGAGAGAGAGGGAGAGAGATTGAGTGAGTGCCAAGGTTCCAGCAGTGTAGACTGACTAGAATAGTAAACAGGGATTTTGTTCATGGAACAATTTTGGCAAAGATTGATGGCTGGCTTCCTGTGAAGCCATTGTCTCATTTACTTGCACCATTATTACTTTATATATATGTTTTATATATAGCCTATAACTGTCTTTATTAGCATTAGACCATAAGTGTCAGAACATCTCTGGCAAGTTTTGGTTCTAGTGCGCTCAATACATTTAGGTTACTTTAGTTTATAGGCTACACACGTCATCGTCATATCATTATTAAATTCATATTTAACAAATAATAATTTCATGACACACTTTATGGCATTGCAGAAAGCGTGAAATAACCCACAAAGAGCTGTTCAGAGGACGGCCAATACTGTTGAATGTACAGTACAGCAGAATAACTAGACATTAAGCACACTTCACAATAGACACACATCACAATAGTTACCATCCAACACAAATACCACAACAGAAGACAATCCCAGTACATATACATTACATAGTGACTGAATCAATGATCATATGTTAACAGCAGTTTTCCCTTCAGCATTTTCTTAAAGATTGAGATTTTAGGACGCAATTGTTCCAAGCGTTCATCAAGCTCGGTCCATATCTGGGCTACACAACTCTCTGTGTTAGCATTAGACCATTAGTGTCAGACTATCTTTTGTCTTGTTTAGTTTTCAGTGTGCTCAATACCTTTTAGCAGTAGCCTATTTCATTATTTGGAGAGCTTAACATTTACATTGATGCCTCATTGTGCATTCTTCAGTGTGCCCTGAAACATACAGACAGGGTGAGAGAGAGATAAAGAGATAGTAAGGGAGAGAGAGAGAGAGAGACAGACAGACAGACAGACAGACAGACAGACAGACAGACAGACAGACAGACAGACAGACAGACAGACAGACAGACAGACAGACAGACAGACAGACAGAGAGAGAGACACACAGACAGAGATAGAGACAGAGAGGAGAGAGAGAGGGGGACAGAGAGAGAGCTGTAGTTATGCTTTTATTTGCAGCAGGCTCTACCCTGTAATCAAGTGATTTGCGTGGATAATGATGTTGATGTTGCGTCTGTGGTGGTGGTTGTAGCCCCATTTATCAGCCTGGCTCATTGAATGTTCTCTGTACCTAAAGTGGCTACGAGGATTTATTCTAGCGCCCCCTTTGGACATACATGGTAGTGTTTTAACTACACCAGCGCCTCCTGACCTAAAGATCTTTGCTAGCACGTGGTGGCGGAGCGTGTATGTGTTTAGGAAGCGAGTGAAAGAGAGATGGCAGGATGCATGGCCATGAGGTAATGTATTTATATGTCAGATTAATAATGGTAATATGACCATGGTGAAGCAAAGTAAACTTTGATTTAGTAGCATTCATAAACACAGGATGTTCTGGTCTGCCTGCTGTATATTGTTTTGTCTAAACTGCCGGGGATTCAGACCCTAACAAAGGAATTAATAAAAATAGCATTGTTTTCACTCAGTGCGTTTACATGCAGACTCATAATCGGAAAACTAAACGAATAAGACCCCAACAGGACATTTAAACTGCATGTAAACACCTTTATCCGATCTACTTCGGACACAAATCGGCACAATAACGGACAAGAGAAGTCGGATAAGAACACCTAGATAATTCGTTCATTGTCGGCTTTCTCTCTGCATGTATACAGGGATCGGATATCGCATATCAGACTTCTCGTTCTGTGCTTGTGTGCCTGCGCGTGATAGGCTACACCATAGACATGTCTATGGGCTACACCATGGGTTATTGACGGAAGGGAACCGGACGTGGCTCTAAAACCACTTGTTGAAAGCATGGTTAAAAGGGCTACAGCGCCACCTAGCATAGTGGAGACAGCCATGCATCGGACATTTATCCGATTTCTGAAAGGCCATGTATACTCAGACAAGTGGCACGGTCCGTTCGAGTGTCTTGTTCGATATATGTGATAATCCAATCTAGTTGTGCCATGGAAACGCACTGACTGATGGTCTCGTTTTCTGTCACAGTTCATTTACGATCGTCAGTGGAAAAATTAGGAACTTTTAAATGTTTCATAAACATTTAAAAGTTCCTTGTAGGATCTTTAAATAAGGAAATTTATTTTGTCTGAAATACTAAAAAGCCGTTCAATTTCCTCACAATTACGAGCTTGGGGAGGGGGTATAAAATTGAGTCACACCAGTATGTCTTTGATGCATATTTATGGCATTTATTTTCCTGCATTTTATATTCGTCAAAGGTTGTTTAGTCTCATTATGAAGTCATTGAAACAGTGTGTGGTATCAGCTTGATAGTTGATAGTTTACTCACATGGGCTGCAATGTTTCATTTTTCAACATGTCCTAACGTTGCCCTCTGTGTGTGATGTATGATGAACTGAAGGTTGGAGATGTTTTTGTGTGTGTGTGTGTGTGTGTGTTTGCGTGCGTGCGTGTGTATCTGTGTGTGCGTGTGTGTGTGTGAAGGTGTCTGCTTTGTTGGATAATCTTGGACTGTAGCAAAATCTCACACAGAGTCAAAAAATTATAATCTTGGCAGCGAAATTCTCCACACTTGCTCTTCCATTTGCGATTCCATTCTGTTGTATTTGATGTCAATATTTAAATCATTTGTCTAGAGCAGTCCCCCCCTCCCCCCCGTGTGTCTTGGGTTTCACGGAGGAGATAGTTCCACTCTCACAGCCGCGTCTGAAGAGAATGTGGACGATTTCTTCTTCAAATAAAGACGCTAAAATAAACTGTGGGCATGAATGATTCATCGCACACGGCCAGAGCCACAGAGCTGCATTAACTCAAGGCCTCACACTGCAGGGGGAAAAAGCACTGGTCAATCTTTTGAGATTGTTTGGTCTATTTTGCTTCTTTAACATGTATTTTTTCATACTATATGAATTAAATGTCCAAAATGTAGATTTAGATGTTAATTTGACTACATCGAATCTGTCTGCGTCTATATATTTTTCTTATACAACTGTCTATAATGGCTATTATCTCAACATTTGCTTGTTTTTCTACACAAATCACAACTTCTGAAGCACTCACATCAACTTAACTTTCCAGAATCGCTATGCTATGCACAATTCTGAAGGTTATAACAAAGAGCTTGTATCATATGTTGTTAATGGTCTGTTTTATGATACATTTTTGTATTAAAATCATGCAGAAAGTACATTTTTTTTAGACCTAACATAATATTTCTTGATTTATAAAATAAAAAAGGCAGTATCCAAAACCTGTTCTGAAAAAACCTTCGACACTTATAGGAAGTAAAAGTGAAATAAAGATTTGACCTGGACTAACTTTAACTTAACTATTAGAGATGCAAATATAATTTAATAATAATTCTTTATTTCAGAACCAGGGGGATCCATATCACTACAGACAGCAACAACAAACAGACAAACACAGTAAAACAGAGTCAAATCAAAAATACAAAGCACAAACACATAACTAGTTACATTTTGCCAAATTTGCTTTTCAAACCTTTGTGAAAATGTGTAATACAAACAAAATATTGTTTTAATGTTTTACTCAACTGGCAAAGTTACCTGACATTATCCATACGTTAACCCCCCCCCCCCCCCCCCCCCCCACTCCCATTCACCTGCAGTGTCTCCCTTGAGTAATTCTATGTAAATGCCTTTAATCAGGTTATCAATCTTTTGGGTCCAAAGCCAAGGATATGTGGTGGCTTGTTTACAGTGCAGTCAGTGGTGGACAGCCAAGGTCTTGTGAAGGGGAGTCGGCCTAATTAACATAAGAGTGGTTACCATGGGACCGGGGTGGCGTGGGGGGTGAATGATCTTGCCTCTGGTAAGGACATGTTGAGGGTTAGCTACTTACACACCGGTGTTAATCGTTTCCAGTATGTGGCATTGTGTTTAAAACCCAGATGTGTTTTAAAAATAGCCCAATGGTCTAATGAAGAAGTGGCAGTCGTTAGGGGAGTTGTTATTATGCACATGACTACAGAACATGGTGGCTGATCATGAGGTGGGCCTTGCTAAAGACGATTTAATGTAGTTATATGTGACTATGTACAGTATGCATGCATTTTTTTAAGGCAGGAAGGCATTTGTGACTTTGTTTGAGAATGTAGCCAAGGTGGTCTAATGAAGAATTGGCCTTTGTGAGTGGAGTTATTTTTTGCACACAACTACAGAAATGGGTAGCTGACCATGAAGTGGCCTTCTTAACAATGTACCCACAATATAATGTATTTAAATGTGACTATGTCAGATTAATAATGGTAAAATGACCATGGTTGTTTACCTATGTAGAGCCTGCAGTTATTACTTTCTAAAATGTATTTGATCCACATGGAATTCTTAGTATTGAATAATTATATCATCATAAACCAAAGCCAAATTATAAATTAGGCACCTGGTATCAACCGTGAGACTAGAATATGTTTGTAAACCAAACTTTGGGCCCTGCTGCTGTAAACACCAACAGTGAAACAGTAACTTTTCAGGAAGCTTTTCTAACTTCAGACAGTGTTCCAGGGATGACATTTTGCCTGGGAGTAAAAGTTTGTACATTCAGTTATGAGAATATACCTTAGAAAATGTTCAACTTCTCTGACACACACAGAGTTACATAGTGCAGCATTTAGAGTGTGAATTTGGATTTCCTCCCAGTATTGATTGTTGGGGGGACTGATGATCTAGTCTGATGTATGCAGGTTCTAGACCCCTATAGTGTCTGTCTGAGAAACTGTATTGATAAGCAGCCAAGGAAAGTCTTGCAATCTGCGGTAGCTGCTATTATTCCCCTCGCTTGTTCGCTGTAATAGAAAAGATAAGCCCTCTTTCTTCTTTTTTTTTTTTATTTTTTTAATTAGTGCAGAACCAAACTAAAGCTTTCCCTTTCTCATTATCTTGCCATTCTGGGTAGGAAACCCCTTAGAGACGTCCTGGGAGGAAGTGCTGTTGTTTTGTTGTTGTTATGGCCGTCTGCTTTTATGGAGTATAATGTTATGTTTGGAGAGCATCAGCACTGTTTATTTTATAACACGTTTACTGCTCTCAATACGTTTGTGTTGACTGGAGAAGGACATTTCTAATTGTTTTCTATAATTGTTGTGTAAAATGGATTAACACCTATACATCTGTAGATACCACTTTTTTAAAACAGGTTTGTTTACACTATTCAGAAAGGTGTTGATGCATGTCTATGGTAATGTTGGATAATAGGTGATGACATAGTTAATTGACATGTGTTAATATGTTTAACCGTCCCTATTTGCATATATAAAGTGGACAGACACCAACATTAGAGAACCGACAATGTAGTGCAATCTAATGCCACCACTTGCTTACAGGATTGAATCAAGGACTATTGTTTTTTGGATTGTCTTGTTTTGTATTGGTGTACCTGTATGTAGAAAAGTTTGGTCAATCCAGCCCGGGCCGTTCTCTGCATATCATTCCCCTCCCTTCCCCATGTCAGCTCTGTCTCTCCACACTGTCAATAAAGCTTGGAAAATGCCTGAAAATAATCTTTAAAAATAAATAGAAAAAGTATTCCTTGATAGTAACTGTGTGTGTTTTTCTAACTCTATCACAGCCATGCGTGTGTCATCCGTGGACAAGTTGTGACATCGGACGGGACACCTCTGGTTGGAGTCAACATTAGTTTCATCAACAACCCGTCCTATGGTTACACTATCACTAGGCAGGATGGAAGGTATGAGCCCACACACACACACACACACACACACACACACACACACACACACACACACACACACACATGTTTGTACGACTGTATGTGTGAGGACACTTATTGACATAATGCATTCCCTAGCCCTTTACCCTAACCCTTACCTTCAAACAAATTGCCTGACCCCAACCCTTACACTAACGTAACATAAACCTAATTCATGCCTGAACCTTAAAACCTAGTGTTAACCCTCAAACAGCCCTTTAATGGCCTAAAGTGAGTGTGAAAAATGTCCTCACTCTGAATGTCGAAAACTCAAAATTGGTACTCACAAAAATAATTGTACACACACACACACACACACACACACACTAAAACCAAAACCAAATGCCACCAATCTCTCTAAATATGCTTTACGGAGATGTGAGGTTGTTATTCATTATTGTCACACGCTGCCGTTTATCTGCTGTGCTGAATTCTAACAACGGAAGGGAAGAAAACACACAGTGGCCACGGCAAACTGTGCCTTCATTGGTCTGCTCTCTGCTTTTCATTTGGTCCAATTTTAGGAGGAGGCTTTTTCTCGGCTCAATTCCCAGAGAAATCAAACAAAGGCCCTTCTGGTGCGATAATAAGTTATGCTTCGGTGGCAGCAGAGAGGGGAAGGAATAAAAAATGTGCCCGTTCAAAGTAGCTCATTTTTGGGGCCTTTAAACATAGTACAGATGGACATTATTTACTTGACAAAATAAGAAGATTTTTAGAGAAGTAAGTGAGTGAGACGTTTTAGTTTAGGCCACAGTATTTTTGCTTTGAATATGTCTAGTTTAGGCTTAATAAGTGGTTGTTTTCTAGATAATTTAAAGTTATAGTGCGTAATTTCTGTCGCCCCCCCCCCAACCCCCACACGAGGAATTCCGAGTCATTACAACAACACTGTCGGTGCATCTACATGGGGTAAAGCCTTCAGTGATCGTGCATGGATTTTATACCTTCTGCTGTATACGTCCAGGTTTTTTCTTAGCAGTAGAATCAACAACTGAAAAATTTCTTGATTTTTCTTTCTCAAATTTTTGGGCAATTCCATCACCCTTTTTTCTGAACCAATACTTTGAAATCCTTCGAAACACTGCGGCTACTGACTAGTGTCTTGGAAAGCCAACACTAATTCACGCTGTGTTGTGTAGCAGCACGGTTTGCCAATAAGCCTTACTAACACAGACTACAATGAATAAAATATACAGGTGGGTATTTGAGGTTATGAATGCAATCTGATCTAATAAAATAATGTGTTTGTAAGAGACCAAAAAAGTACAGAGGCAACATTAGCCAAAGTTCTTTTCTCAAGCCTTTGTTTATCACTACAGGATACACATTTGAAACCAGTGTGAGGTTTTTGTTTGGGATTTCTCTGAGAACTCCCCCGATGCCAAAAACAGCTGGCATAGAAAGCTCGCAGAAAGCCAAATACAGAACTAAGACTTTTTCACTTGTTATTATTCGAACCAATTCAACACAGAACAATTGATTTTCCTCCAAAGGGGATCTAGTGTTGCTAGCTGATTCTACTGCTAAGAGAAAAACCTGGACGTACAGCAGAAGGTATAACATCCATGTGTGATCACTGAAGGCTTATCTCATGTAGATGCATCGACAGTGTTGTTGTAATTACTCAGAATTCCTCATTGAGTGTATGTGTGCGGGGGGAGGGGGAAATTGGGGCGACCGAAGTTACACACTATAGCTTTAATTGCTTCATTCCGTCCATCTTTTTTTGTCAGTATCCTCTTCCTAGATTTACTATATGATGTAATGGAATATATCTCATATCCATTAAGCGTCTCTACTTTACTTATTTCAACTGCTCACCAATTCCTTCACACTTCACACCTACCTATTCCAATCTCCCTCTGCCCTTATTCCTACTAGCACTCTGGCCGGTGCCCTTTCATATTTCCTGTACTTTTCTTGAGCTGCGATCTCATTTTCACCTACTCCACTGCACTGGCTTCCTTCCTCTCTAAACTGTAACCACATAGGTGTGTCCAAAATGTTCTTAAGCTTGACTACATTTTTCTTTTCATTCACAAAGGTCTACACTATTTTCTTAGGTGTTGGATAAAGCCAGAGTTAAAATCTTGGCTCCAGCCTTTTTCATTCTATGTATATATAACAAAAAGTACTACATCATTTACATATCAAAATGCCTTTTCTGCATGTTTTAGTGAACATAATGTATCATAAATTAGACAATTAACAACATATGAACAAATCCTTTTGTAATAACCTTCAGAATAGTGCCAAGAATGACTATGAAAAAGTGTAGTCAATGTAAGTGCTTTAGAAGTTGAGTTTTTTTGGTTCAGTGATCGAAAAAAAAAACAGTTGAATAGGACAAATGTACTCTATATTTTCTCCCCCTTGCAGTATATGTGTAAACACTACTGGTAAACACACCCAGTCTCCTGCAACTCCGCTGCAATCACAGCAAACCCGCTCAGTGCAGCGTGAAATCAGAAACGCACCTGTTCAGCTGCTTAGAAATGGGAAAGCTGTCGGAAGTGGTTTTTATGGTGTGTTCTTTATTGTCCAAGGGGCTTGGGGTTTTTAAATTACCTTTTTCCACCGTCATGAAAAGTTATTTTCTAGACCCTAAAGAAAACAGGCTAGTTTGGTTTGGTTTACAGCTGTGTTGTGAAGTCATTTTTCTGATTGGGTGAGCATTGAAAAACACCTGTTTTGCTTTTCTTCAATTATAAGTAAATGCTGACATAGATTTGCATTTTAACAAATCTAACATGCTTGTGAGGATCTCTGTTGAAGCAATGTTATATGTAGGAAATCCAATGTACACTTGACTACTTGGTTTGCTAAAGATAATAATAATAATAATAATAATAATAATAATAATAATAATAATAATAATGGATTGGATTTATATAGCGCTTTTCAAGGCACTCAAAGCGCTTTACAGGGTTCCAGGTTCCATTCGTTCACACACAGTCATACCGGTGGTGGTAAACTACGAGAGTAGCCACAGCTGCCCTGGGGCAGACTGACGGAAGCGAGGCTGCCATTCAGCGCCATCGGCCCCACCAAACATACAGCAAACATACAGCAGTCATACACATTCACACAAGGCACGGTGAAGGTGGGTGAAGTGTCTTGCCCAAGGACACAACAACCATGACACAGGTGGCCGGGCGGGGATCGACCCGCCAACCCTTGGATCGTTGGCCAACGCGCTTAACCACCTGAGCCACAGTCGCCCCCAAGATCCACCAAAATGTCCCAAGATGACACTTTATAATGCCCATTTCTCACACACACTTATTTATATCATTAATATAGTTACATACAATTATCATTATAATTTGCATGTTTTTTTTTTTTTTTCTTGGGTGAGCACAGCAACCTTGTCAAAGAGGATATTCAGTGTGTTTTTGTCTAAAGGGGCCGCTAGAATAAACAATAACTGAGAGTTAATTGAATACAATTTTAAAGGTGGAGTCAGTGATTCTGGAGAATGCAAGTTGTCAAAATCACTTATAGCCAAAATCTGTAAATATCTCCTCACGATCCGCTACCTCTCTGTAGGCTACTGAAAAAAGATTGTGTATAATTGTGTATGGTGCTCACCAAAGTTCAGTGTCAGGATTAATTCATTGAGCTTAATACATTTCCTTTAGGGCATAAGCAAGTGTATGTGTTAATACTATAGATGATTTAATTGTTTTATTTTCTAAACACTTTAGATTTCACTTTTGGCGAAAAAAACAGAAAAAAAAACCAGGAAACACAATCCAGGCTGCTGTAGATAGATTAATATGTTTTGTCAGACGGGCTTAGGGCCTGTTGTCATGATTGATAATGGACAGTGAACCCTGCATCGATTGGCCAGGAGTGTTGTCATGCCGACTGAGCGGCCGCAGCTGCATATGGCTAAAGATGGATCGCAGTAGCACAAGGGTAGCGCTATCAAACCCCCCTATCAGCTATAAACAGGGTCTGGACAAAGTAACTTTACTAAAACCTAAGCCAAGGGCATTATACATCCAAGGGCGGGACACAGATGTGTTTATCACCATCAGATGTTTACTTTCAAGCCAAGTTAAAGGTGCAGTGTGTAATATGACATCATCAAGTAAGTTCTAGAAAGTTCTAGAATGCAACGCTCCCTGGGTAACCCCACTCCTTTTGAATAATAACAGAAGCTACAGTGGCCTTCAAGGACAAGAACAATTCTAAATTTTAAACAATGCACCTGATGACATTCCAACTATGACACTTCCAAAATGGCGGTGACAAGGCCTTGGTCCAAAGTATGGAGTAATATGGACATATATGAGACCCTTTCTCACACTAGTACGAAAGAAGACAAGTTCACTGCCAAAATAGCAAAAAAAAAAACAATAATTCTCCCTGCAGTGTCTCAGCATATTCTTTATTTAGCTGTTTAAACCAACAGGGAAGTTACCTGTTGTTTGTAAAAACCTGCTTCCCTCTGTTAGAATACGGCCTGTATTCCCAGGGGTCTTTGGGTGACCGGGTGTTAATTGGCTCTTAGAGAGAAGTGACAAGCAGAAAAAAAACAATGCAGGTGCAGCGGCCGGCTTTATGCTGTTGTCACAATGCAGCCGTTTAAAGGGGGACACTGCAGCTGAATGGGGTAATATTTTAAACTAATAGATATGATGATTAAACTTTGCACGGTGATTACTTACATTAACACAAGTATCTTTTGTATTACAAGTTTTTCCAGAAATCTTTGAATAAATATACAAATTTGGCAATATTGAAACTAATTATGTGTGAATTAAGAGCAAGTTAAATAATTACATTTTTGCAACATATTACGGTCCAGATTATTTACAGCATATATTTTGGTGTATGGATACAGCTTTTTTTTCATTTTATAAATAAAAAAAATACTATGGTCATGTCTGAAAAAAGCATTTTCTGCATTTTTTTTTTTTTTTTTTTTTTTTTTAATAGCTAAATGTTTCATAAATCAGGCAATTAACAACATATGAACAAATCCTGCTGTCATAACCTTCCATAATAGTGTTAAGAATAGCCGAAAGAAACCCAGTTTACTGAGACCTGCACAGGGCAGACCGAGAGCTGTTTACGGGCTCTTAAATGCAGCAGCAGATGAGGTTTCATTGCAGCGGCTTTTAGACTGATGCTAGAGTGGACAGCCCTCATCTAAAGGATCGATAGAGAAGTGGAGGCTGCAGTACACATCTCTCTCTCTCTCTCTCTCTCTCTCTCTCTCTCTCTCTCTCTCATACACACATACAGTATATAGATGTGAGGAAAGGAGCAATGCTCACACACACGTTTGTATGGCTATACTTGTGAGGACATTCATTGTCATTATGCATTCCCTAGCCCTTTACACTAACCCTAACCATCAAAACTAAATGCCCAACCCCAACCCTTACACTAACCCTAACATAAACCTAATTCATACCTGAACCTTAAAACCTAGTGTTAACCCTCAAACAGCCCTTTAAAGGCCAAAATGTCCTCACTCTTTAGGTCTAAAACTAAAATTGTTTCTGTCTTGTTTCAGTTTTGACCTGGTGACTAACGGCGGGCTGGCGGTGGCGCTGCACTTTGAGCGCGCTCCGTTCATCACCCAGGAACACACTCTGTGGTTGCCGTGGGGACGCTTCTTCGTCATGGATACCATCGTCATGCGTCACGAGGTGAATGACATCCCGAGCTGTGACATCAGCAGCTTCACACGGCCCAGTCCCCTGGTGTCGCCCGCCCCGCTCACCGCCTTCGCCGGGTCCTGTCAGGAGAGGAGGACCGTGGTGCCAGAAATACAGGTCAATACCTATACTTTATTAATTTTTATTTTTAATTTTCTCTATAAGGAAAAGAAGAACAAAAACTGTTTTGTTTTTTTGTTTTGTTTTTTTTAAGGTGACTTGCCAGACATACAGGTCAATCACTATTCTTTTATTCAGTTTTTTGTGGGTTATTTTTTTTTACGTTTTTTTTATTTGCCACAGTGGTCGCTTGTTCAAATCAGACCCGTGGACCTTGACTGCCTGGATGTCATCCCTCCCCCCCACTCTCTCTCCCTATTTCCACTCTGCAGTGTCTGAACTTAACGTACATAAAACAATATATATTAAAAAAACAATAATGGGTTTCGTCTCCAAATGGGTAAAAACAATTGGATACACCGTTTGCATTTGAGGAAATGGCCGAATCAACTTCTTCAATAGTAATATGATTCTTGCTATGATCATAGAGGCCTCGTTATACACATATAGACAGATATAATATTTACTGTCATACAAAAGAGAATCCTTTGCAGTGGCACTTCAATGTGTGTAACCTGGAAAAGCTACAAACTGGGAGAAAAAATAAATACATTTCGGAGCAGTTTTGTGCGTGTGAAGTAATCATCATCCCTCAGTAGTGAGACAGAGTAACACACGCACACACACACACACACACACACACACACACACACACACACACACACACACACACACACACACACACACACACACACACGCACACACACACACTGTAAATCCTAGTTTCACAGAGCAATTACACCCAGGAGATACAATCAAACACTTCCATGTGCTCCAGTCACTATTACACATCGCGGCTTGATGAATAGTCTTCAAGAGGCTCTTACCAGATGTGAGGCAATAATCATTTCAACTTCAAGTGAACTGCATGCGATAAAATGCATTATAAACCTTGTTTTAGGTAAAATAGTCTGCACAGAATTGTCCATTGCTAATTTTAGTGTTACTTTACATCTCGTATGGCAAAAAGTATCAATAGAATGTCCAAAAATATGGATTAAGTCATGAAAAATTGTGTTGTAAGTAAACGATTTATGCCCAGAATGTTGTTGCAGTTGTAGTACAATAGGAGAGAAGATATTAGAAATAAACAGTAAACCAAAAAAATTAAATCTCCATTGGGCCGCTCCGGTGGCGTAGTGGATAGAGCGTGTACCATATTGGCTCCGGCCTTCGTTGCAGTGGTCGCGGGTTCAAATCTGACCTGTGGACCTTTACTGCAGGTCATCCCCTCTCTCTCTGTCTCCCCATTTCAACTCTGTACTATCTAATAAAGCTTGAAAATATCAAAAAATCATCTTCAAAAAAATTAAATCTCCACATTGCTACAATGGTCTCACAACCTTTCCTCTTGCTCAGCATGTTGTAACCTTGTCCTGAGCTAATTTCATTGTTATTTTACATCTTGTTCTGTTCTGTGGAGACTGTACAGGCCACGAGAGGTGACTCAATTAAAGCAGAGAAAAGTCGGCCAACCAAACCAGTGTTTTCGACCTATGATCTTAAAACGCAAACACCATGCAATGTATGAGTGTGTGTGTGTGTGTGTGTGTGTGTGTGTGTGTGTACCTGTGTATCTGTGTGTGTGTGTGTGTCCGAGCGCTGACCTACCACTGTATTATCAAAAGGTCACAGGTCAAAATCAGGGGAACATTTTCTAAGGCCACCATGATGTTTCTTACTGCATTTTATTACACTATAAATTAGGAAACTGTGCAAGCTACGGGCCCAAGGGCATTTCTTATGATGCCATTGTCATATGGATTGCAGAGGAGGCTATTGTCCTAATGAAAGGGCTTGTTGTTATTAAATCAATTATGAAAAATTCTCAGTGGAGTTAGTTCATAATGAAGAAAATTCATCATCATGGGATTCTGTGTGTAACAACGTGAATGCAATTGTCCTTTTGATCTTTGCAATCTTTCTAATCTACACACTGGTCTATGTATTTGGTTGGAGGCAAGGTTATAATGAAATATGTGATAACGCTGTAGTGGCCATTGACAAAGTGATGACAAATTGTTAATCTGCGTGACTTAAAGGACGCGCAAAGGCAAGTTATTAACGATATCTCAAACAGTGGAGAACATAGTAAGATAGTAAGCACATTTTAGTTGTATAGAATTGTTTAAACAGACCGTACAATGTGCTTTACATGGGACACAGGCATAGTAAAAGGAGTGTGTACATTAAAGGTGGAGTCAGTGATTCTGGTGAACCCTTGTAGTCATAATACCCGCTACAGAACAGACACAAAACAATCCACAACATACAAAATACCACAGAAAAATGGCTAAAATCTTTAAGAAGGCTTGCCTATGTGAATGGGTTTTGAGGAGGACTTTGAAACAGTCCACAGATAGATTTAAAATAGATCTTACAACCGGTTCAATATTTAAAAGTCCTGTCAACAACCCTGAGGAACTATATACAGTTAATATGTTCTGTCTTTCATTAATAACCTTTGTGTTTAATGTCCACAGGCCCTTCAGGAGGAAGTTCCTATCCCGGGTACAGACATGAGGTTGGGTTATCTGAGCAGCAGGACGGCCGGGTACAAGTCCATCCTGAGAGTGACCCTGACACACGCCACCATCCCCTTCAACCTGATGAAGGTCCACCTCATGGTGGCTGTGGAGGGGCGGCTCTTTAGGAAATGGTTCCCCGCCGCTCCTAACCTGTCCTATGACTTTGTCTGGGACAAGGCAGACGTATACAGCCAGAAGGTCTATGGATTATCCGAAGCTTTTGGTAAGTTATCGAAAAAAAAAAAAAATCTGAATTGCTGACTCCATCTTTTATATGGACTAGAAAATGCAAAATAATAATAAGAAGAAGAAGAAGAAAAAAATTGTTTGACAGCCTCTTTTTTTAGCTTTTATTTATCCAGAACATATTGTGATACTAATTCTTACCTTCTCTTTGCTTCTGTTCCTATCTATCTATCTATCTATCTATCTATCTATCTATCTATCTATCTATCTATCTATCTATCTATCTATCTATCTATCTATCTATCTATCTATCTATCTATCTATCTATCTATCTATCTATCTATCCATCCAGTATCCGTTGGTTTTGAGTATGAATCGTGTCCAGACTTCATTCTCTGGGAGAAAAGGACGGCCGTGCTCCAGGGCTACGAAACCACGGCAACCAAACTGGGTGGATGGACAATCGACAAACACCACGCTCTGAACATCCAGAGTGGTGAGTCAACTGACGGTTATTTTTATAAATTATATTTTTCTAAGCCTCTTGTTCATTAGAAACACCTACTCAATAGATTACATTGTCACAGTGCCGTCGATTAACAAGAAAAAAGTATAATTAGGATGCACAATAACATCAGCAAAATTATAAATCTGAAGACAATTAATGAAGTAAACGTACATGCATCTCAATTAGAGTAACTCGATTTCTTTTTCTTGTTTTATAAAATGAAAACTCATTAGGACTCCATTATTAACAAACACATTCAATAATGATAGCTTTAGGGGGTGCTTGTGGTGTAGTGGTTAGGTCCTCCCAATGCCTTAGCGTATGCTTTTAGTCTAAACATTGAATGGTCTGCCTTGCCTGTAGTATTGTAGCATTTTCGGGACCTTTTCACTTCAGCAGTGTTGCCTGGATCAAATACGTCTGACTTTTGTATTACTGCTGTCCTTTTTCTGAGGTGAAATGGGTCAATTTTCTTATTGCCGGAAAATTACTCGTAAAAGTCGGGAGTAGAAGTGAAGTGAGAAAAACTGAGGGCAGCACCTGTCACTAGCTGTGTGTGTGTGTGTGTGTGTGTGTGTGTGTGTGTGTGTGTGTGTGTGTGTGTGTGTGTGTGTGTGTGTGTGTGTGTGTGTGTGTGTGTGTGTGTGTCTGCGTGTGCGTCTGCGTGCGTGTGCGTGTGTGTCAGACGTACTTATAAGAAAAGTGCCCTGAAAGTTGGCTCTTTGATCTGTCACACTAACCCTAAATACTAAATGGGAAATGTCCAAATGGTGCAGAGTGCTGCTCCCTGCCCCCTTTATACTGCCACTTCCACTACCTTCTAGGGCCTGGGTGATTTGACCAAATGTTATAAGCCGTTTTTTTGTTTTTTTTTGTATGGTGTGATGGTGCAGGTGTGTGTGTGTGTTGTGAAAAAAAACTAAAGAGTACAATGAATATATTGTGGATATACACTGTAGATTATTGTTTTATATTCTGGCAACAATAGGCTACATATCAGAATATCGCTTCTTTTCTGTAAATTTAATGAATACACATTTTATATCAAAATGTCACATTGTAAGGCCTATCTCTTCTTACATTTTGAATGAAATACTCAACAAAGTAATATATACAACTCTAAAGATGCTTTGTAATCTATTTATTATTGGTATTTATGTTATTTATTTTTAGTGATTATCTTAACTATAACATTTTTGTGATATCAAAGTTGTATTCAATTTGCTTTCCTCAAACTGAACTTAAAATCGCACACAGCCCCACTACAGCCCACCGATCATACCCCCTCTTTCATACCCCTATATCTCATCCAAGCCTTTTTAGAATCATCCCTAACTTAATTACTGCCAGTCTGTTACTACCACACAGCAGCAGCCCCTAATATTAAATCACGTCCCGAGACAGGGGGAACGCTTGGCTGATCTTTAACTGATCCACCAAATGCTCAAAGAACTCGGGTCACAAAGTCCCGTCAGAAGTAGGGAAATTAAAAATGACCTCGGACAACATCTAACATGCAGATGCCGGATTTCAGATATAATTACATGGATCGGGCAGAAACAGCTTTTACATTTACATATTTGAACATTTTCCAAGTGCAGATTGGCAGCCCTAATGGAGACAAAGTGTGTGTGTGTGTGTGTGTGTGTGTGTGTGTGTGTGTGTGTGTGTGTGTGTGTGTGTGTGTGTGTGTGTGTGTGTGTGTGTGTGTGTGTGTGTGTGTGTGTGTGTGTGTGTGTGTGCGTGTGTTTGTGTCATGCCTGAATGCCTGGACACAAACTCCACTTGGATCATGCGCAAATGCAGTTTTTATTTGGGACAAGAACATTTTTTGGGTGATTTTCTGCGTGGTAATTTTGTAGCTCTTAGAGATTGCACTTGTGCCAACAGAAAGCTTTTTGGTTCCCCCACTTTGGCATGCCTTGTTTCCATGTGCACACAGAGACATTTCCATGGCTTCAGTTTGGTGAGGTGCACAGACAGACCTATTCAAATCACAACTGATCCATCTGTGTGTCGACTTTTTATTTTTATATCTAATATTAATTTAAAAAATGTCATTATCTGCCATTGTTAACATATTTTGGGTAGGCCGTTCACTGTATTTAGTCCTATTATCAAAAATATTCATTTAGTAAACCTTTTGAATTGCAATAAGTCAGTCTTTTCACTTCCGTTGATGTGAATTTGGTTTAGGCCTACAGTATATTGGCTGTGTCTTGATTCAGAGACCACGCACTTGGTAGGACGCAGTCTCGCGGTCTATGAAGGCTATAGCCTATGAAGGCCGATTTTAAGGCCGATTCCAAGGCCAACGAGCCTTGTTAAATGAGACGTTCTCCTCAGGTCTCCGTTTACGAGCATTTCCGGTTTACGTAACAAGCCGTTACCTTGCGTGAGGACTCGCCGCTCCTGTGCTGCCTAGCAACCCTGATTGCTGCCAACGGAGACAGCCCTGTCAATGGAGGAAAAAAGAAAAAGAAGTTGCCTACCAGACGAAAAGAAAAAAAAGTACAAGAAAAAAAGAAAGGAAGATAAAAGTTAAGAAGATGGAGCAACACGTTGCTGTTTTGTTATTTTTTATTTTATTTTATGCAATCTCTGAAAAAAACGCAATGAATCTTGGGATATGTTGGGCCACGAAGGATACATCTGATGCAGCCTTCAAAACCGTGAAACGAAGGCTGCATTTCACGGCTGCATATGAGGAGCCTTGCAAATGGGACAGCCTTTGCACGCCGCTATGACGCAATCGGTCTTCAAATGCAGCCTACGTAGGCTGCAACCCCTGAATCAAGACACAGCCTGTATGTTGAGTTATACTTTTCGGAATATCAACACGTCCTTTGTTAAGCTCTCACTTATTATTCCATGCCCTATCAGTTGATGGTATGCCAACCACGCCTAAAAGTCAAAAGTCTGGAACTGAAAAGTATGATCTCAATCTTAAAACGTAGAACCTCAAATATCAAAATATATGTGAAAGTCAAACATTTAAAAACACGTATGTAGGCCTAGTTGAAATTATTCAAAAAAAAATATTGGAAATAAATTCAAAATAATAATTTATGAAAGATAATTCTAAAAATATATTTAAACTGAATTAAACATTCAGTAAACTTGTAGCTTGAAAACATTTTTGTACTGTTTAAAGTTCAGAACTTTTACTTAATAATACAACTATTGGCACGACATTGTCTCCATATTTAAGCTCTTTCGAAAATGTGGCAACAATTTTTATTCAAGCAGAACCCCAGCATGATCGAACACTGTTTTCTCTGTCTGATCAAATAATTATTTCTGTTGTGTGAACAGAATTAATTGGAAGCTCTTAGCAAATGCAATAATGTGAATTGAATGAGCAATTTTCAATGGGATTAATATATGCATGTAAACAGAGCTAAATATGACAAATTATGTGTAAAAACCTTATAATTACCATGGTGAAAATGACTGGAAACAAAAACACATTTAATGTTTTGTTGTTTTTGTAGTTGTATACGAACTGAATGAATAGAACTTATTTATTTTTAATTATTTTTTTTTTCTTTGTTTTTATGAGTAGAATTTTCTGAGTGTGTCATTACACACAGATCCTAAATGCCTTACTAACATATACATTCAACGGGAAATGAGACCTCATATGCCATTGCCATTGTTTGAGTCCATTTCTGTCTAAAAAACTGTCTAGTAAAAAAAAAAAAATGCCCAAAAAAGTATCTGAAAAAAGAAGACCCTTGTGAGAATCCGGCCTGGGTCGTTCTCTGCATGGCATTCCCCTCTCTGCCCCATTTCATCTCTCCGAAACTGTCTTGTAAATAAAAATGCCAAAAAATAAAATAAAATTGAAAGTGTTACATTGTCCTCTTTCCCTTTGAGTATATATATATATATATATATATATATATATATATATATATATATATATATATATATATATATATATATATATATATATCACATAAAATACTAAAAACCTTAAAAAGAGTCCTAGTCTAACTTATCTCCCTTCCTTGTCCCCCTGCCAGGAATTCTGCACATGGGGAATGGTGAGAACATCTTCATCTCCCAGCAGCCTCCAGTGATCGGCAGTGTGATGGGTAACGGGCGGCGCCGGTCCATCTCGTGCCCGTCCTGTAACGGGCTGGCGGACGGGAACAAGCTGCTGGCCCCCGTGGCCCTGAGCTGTGGCCAGGACGGGAGCCTCTATGTGGGCGACTTCAACTATGTCAGGAGGATATTTAACACAGGGAACGTCACCAGCGTACTGGAGCTCAGGTAGAGCATTACTAGCATTTACCATTCATTCAGGGTGTCTGTGTGTGTGTGTATGTGTGTGTATTTGTGTGTGTGTGTGTGTGTGTGTTTATCAACAGCATCCTGTAATGGAAGTACCAGCAGCCTAGCATTCATTTAGGATGTGTGTGTGTGTGTGTGTGTGTGTGTGTGTGTGTGTGTGTGTGTGTGTGTGTGTGTGTGTCTATGTGTGCCTATGTCTATGCCTATGTGTGTGTGTGTGTGTTACAGTAATAGCCTAGTATAGCCCTCTAGCATTCACTGTGGCCCTGTGAGCTCAGATGGGCTTTACACACAGGTCGTAAAGCAGTGAGGTGTATTGAGTCAGACACAAAGCCCTGAAGGCAGAAGGATTGATGACCCTGGCTCCACCATCCACCTGTATCAGCGGGAGGTTGGCCCTTATATCGGCTGTAATTAGGCCTTAACAATAGACAGGCAAAGATAGGAGGCATTCATTTGTTACCATCAGCAAAAGGCAGGTTTTGAATTGATAAGAAATGTCATGTTTTGTTATTAAAGGTGGAGTCAGCAATACTGGAGAATGCTTTTTTGTCATAATCAGTGAGTATCTCCTCACGATCCGCTAACTCTCTCTACTGTGTGTGTTGAAAAAAATGTTAATACACAGCTTAGGCTTTGTAAATGGGCATGTTGCTAAATGTATTTACATACCGGTTTACAAAGCCTAGGCTGTGTATACACCAGTTTTTTTCAGCGCACACACAGTACGGACAGGTAGCGGATCGTGACGAGATATTGACCAATGTTGACAGAATCACTGACTCCACCTTTAACAGCTGAGGTCAAAATAATTCCCTGGTTCTGAAGCCTTATCTTATTATTTCTGTCGACTAACAACTACGTATTGTTTTTCTTCTTTCCAGACTGTAACGAATGCTTTCTACTGCTGTTTTCTAACAAACTTGCTTCTTTTCAATTCTGTCCTACTTAAACAAACTAACATTTTCCTCTCTTTCCTTTTTCTCTGCTTCTCTTCATTTCCTGCTGCTTTTGGCAAACACACACTGACAGAAATAAAGACTTCAGGCATAGGTAAGCAATGCAGTGTTTGCTTTAGATTAATATAGCAAAGAGGGGCTACAGTCCAGAGTGCACTCACTTGATGTCGCGTTGACCTTTGGAGGTAATTTCAGACCGTGCGCTTGTGAGCAGCTGGGAGATACGGACTGCCCGCTAGGTTTTCATCTTCATAAAACCGTGGATTCTTATTGGTTTGAGTGTTTCTACTCCTGAGATATTAAGCCCTTGATTCAGTGGCCTTTTTGACCACTACAGTGTTTGTGTCATGCCTTTGTGTGTGTTACCGTAAAGAGAGGTTGGTTACGAAGGAAAAATGACATTGTACAGTATACAATCAAGACATGTGTAAGTATTGAGTAATCTAGTATTATGCTTTTTTTTTTAAATTTGTTTAATTGATTTTTTTCATTAAAATGGTTGAATAATTGCCATATGTCAAGGGATATTAACATTTCAGAGTGGTATATAGAACATAATTGTTTTTCTAGATTATTTGTTAGCCTAACACTTTGCTACATCCATTGCACTATAAAAAAAAAAAACCTTACTAGTATAAATCCAACTTTTCCAAAAATGCGCAATTTTCATTCATTTCATGACAGGTGTTACTGTAATACTTTTCTGTTATAATAAGTATGGCAGCCCCAGACTCGGAATTTTCTCAATCAAATCAGATATACCTGTTAAATTCAGCTATCAATGTCATTGTATATACAGTACTACACTATAAAGGCTCTATGTACATGGCTAGGAGAACCTTACAAAATGGCGCCTGAGAGAAGATCCTATCAGTGTCTTCAGCTGCAGAGATAATATTGCCTGGCAGTTGAAGGGGAATGTCTTTAGATCCAATGTCTCATCCAAAGGGCTGTGGATTGATTTCCCATCAGAAGGTCGTGACTTCGGCTGTAGAACGTTTAGTCAAACTGGGGATGAAAAGCCGAGTGATGCCATAGTATAGTGGACACTGGGGGTTTATTCTATACAATGGGCACTTTAACAACATGTGTACAAGCTCTCTGTCACTGTAATGTAAATGAATGTCTTGATTTCATTTAGCTTAGTTTAGGGTTTCAATTTCAAAAGTGTGAAAACAAATCATGTAAATATAAAGATAAAAAATGTTGTTTTTGTTTTGTGAATAAATAAACCAAGCTAAGTAAATGAACCAACACAAAAGATAAACAATGCCAGCAACATATTTAAAAGATTTAAAGCTATAGTGCGTAACGTTAAGGACACGCTCAGAAGCCCTCTGTTGCATTGTTAACTATTAATCA
>NC_137232.1:13700360-13720360 GCF_949987685.1 Ammodytes marinus | reverse complement strand
TTTCACAGCTAAAGTTTAGTATGTTTAGCTTCACTGTTGTTTGAGGCTGAAAGGACAGAGACAGACACTTGATTGATTACATTGTAGTTCTTAATTGAATCGATATACACAGTACAGGACTATTCTTCTGTTTTGACGTCTCTATTGTTCTTCATAATTGATTAGAAAAAATCAATTCTCACATGAGTTCTATTGCTGTGAACAGTGCTGCATCGTCATTATGTTGTTATCTGTACGTCATTAAAGGTGTACTCAGTGATTCTGCAAGATACTTGATTTCAGATTAACTTTTTGTGCTGTCCGTACTGTGTGTGCTCTGAAAAAAAATCTGGTGTTAATTAATACACAGCCTAGTAAACTGGTATGTAAACAAAGGGTGCCAACTGCCCACCATTGCTAACAACATACCCATTTACAGAGCCTAGGCTGCGTATTAACACTGGAACACAGTACGGACAGGTAGCTGGAGATATTTACTGATTTTGACAACAAGCGTTCTCCAGAATCACATACTCTACCTTTAACTCACAAATAAAAACAATAGTGATGGATATTCTATGTTCTATTTTTCTAAAAAACAAAAAAATTTAATGTTGCACTTGTTACATCAGCTTTGGATAAAAGCATCAGCTAAATAAAATGTAATGTAATGTATTGTTCTGTCCAGGCATAACGGTGGATAAATATGGCGTGATCTTCTTTGTGGACGGAACCATGATTAGACGGATTGATCAGAATGGAATCATCTCCACTCTGCTGGGCTTCAATGACCTGACCTCTGCCAGACCCCTCAGCTGCGACTCTGTGATGGATATCTCTCAGGTACGATATTGTGTGTGTGTGTGTGTGCGTGTGTGTGTGTGTGTGTGTGTGTGTGTGTGTGTGTGTGTGTGTGTGTGTGTGTATGTGTGTGTGTGTGTGTCGGCGTGTGGGCGTGTGTGTGTGTGTGTGTGTGTGTATATCTTCTGCTGTACGTCCAGGTTTTTTCTTAGCAGTATAATCAACAACTGAAACATTTCTTGGGCTCTTCTTGGGATTTTTCTGAGCTCCTGCACCAGGTAAACGCTGCCATACTGAGAAATACAGAGAGAGTTTTGTGGAGCTGGTAGGCTTAATCAACTTTGTGTCAACTCATTTGGCAATGACTTTCATGTAACCGACATTCATTTACATGACAAAGTTACGCACCATAGCTTTATGTATTTGTTTACAAGCTAATACAAATTGAAAATTGAAAAACAATAGACTATGGAGCTTCCATGTCTGTGTCAAGTGATCAGACATCCACATTAAAGGCCTCTGACCTATCGCTGTAGGCAGATGATGAGGATGACCCATGAACTTATTGTCTGTCAACTCACACACACATGGTCACTAATGCATGCACACACACGCACATACACATGGTCAGACACATGTACACACACACACACATACACACACACACACACACACACACACACACACCAATGCACACAAACACATGTGCAAACACACACACACACACACACACACACACACACACCAATGCACACAAACACATATTCAAACACACGTAAACAAACACACACATGATCACTTATGCATGCAAACACATGTACACACACACATACACACACTCGGACCCACACACACACACACATGGTCTAACACATGTACAGGCCCCCAGGCAAGGACACTGCACTGAGGACACATTACTTTCTGGTCCACTGAATTTTCTTTGGGGTGAAGAGACAGATTTTCGTGGCCGTTATTTTCTGACATTATAATATTTAACCTACAGGATTTGGACATTGTTTTTCACCTGGCCAGGAAGGTGTCATGGAGGGATTTTTTTTTTTTTTTTTTTTACTGATTTGTTAATTTTTTTATAGTTATATACTTAAATGGTGCTCTAAACGTCTTTGGCGTCAGAAACCTCCTTTCAAAGCAAGGCCCATTTATTTACACAGCACAATTTAGTCACAAGGTAATTCAAAGTGCTTAATAAGGCTATGTATACAAATAGGCCTACATTTAAAAAAATGAAGACATGAGAAAATATTGCATAAAAAGATAGTGAAAACAAAAAATGGAAAAAAACAGGCAGACAAATGCCGAAAAGTTAATATAAATTGCATTAAAAGTAAACAGAAAAGCTCTGTCTCTCAATCAAACAAAGTCAAAAAATACAACCCTTAAAAAATAGAGAAAATGCATTTTTAGGACCTGTACATAATGTATATATATATATACCTCTATTTAACTACATTAATCACACTATACTCTATTTGATCATGCTATTGTCTGGACACTTGGGCTTTTTGCATTCTTCACATGCACTATGTCACATTTATCCCTTGTATTAGGTTATTAATATTGCAATGACAATACATTCCTGAGTGCTTGAGACATTACCTAGACGCACTCACCAAATGAAACAGCCCTTCGGCCTCTTGCCCTTTCTAAATGATGACTGATCGTCCCTCTAACAACATATCAGGCTTTTAACAAATTGGATATGATTGGATGTTGTCCAATTTGCCGGGTCGCCCTCGCATATGTATTCCCAATGGGGATTTCTTAGGAATATAAAATGAAGTGCCATTTATTTATTTGTATTTTTTTTTTAAACTTGTTTTAAACTTTTTTTGGAGACATAGCCTCAAACGAACATACGTTAAGTAATGAGTAAAGAAAAAAGAGGGAAACACGAAAATAATAATAATAATAATAATAATAATTAAGAGTAAAAATAATACTTTCTAACCCACAAATGGGATACGAAAAGGTGAATGAAATACTGTTGCTGCTACAATGGTAACCTCATTTGTCACAGTGACCTAGAAATGCAAATTGCCATAACCTTTATCACTAGAATTGACTAAAGGGGCAAAATATCCAGGTCACATGTACTTTAATATGAAATAAATTGATACCTTGTTGCCCACCATATCATATGCTTTAATAAGAATGTGTTTTGGAAGAAGAAAAAAAAAAGCTTAATTCTATTTTGTATGTAAGTGAGTACAAAGGTGAGCCAAAAGCTTTCTTTATTTTGCATTTTATTGCACTTGATAGTAGCAGATCTTGAGGACATATTCACTGATTTTGATCAAAAAGTGATTTTTGACAACAACTGGTTCTATATTATTTGACATATCTCATCTTATTCCCACACATACAGGAGACTAACAGTTGCATACAGGTAGTGCAGAAACATGTATTTGACTTAAAGGGGGGAAGAGGGGGGAGAGGGAGGGAGGGGGGTGGAGGACATTCAATTTCTTAAAACCTATATCTTGTCAACACTAGTGCTTAAATATTTCATGAGGGAGAGTGTGGTGTGTGTGTGTGTGTGTGTGTGTGTGTGTGTGTGTGTGTGTGTGTGTGTGTGTGTGTGTGTGTGTGTGTGTGTGTGTGTGTGTGTGTGTGTGTGTGTGTGTGTGTGTGTGTGTGTGTGTGTGTGTGTGTGTGTGTGTGTGTGTGTGTGTGTGTGTGTGTGTGTGTGTGTGTGTGTGTGGCTCGGGGGAGCTGCTGCTAAGGAGGTTTTCACGGCACTCTTGACTGATGAGGGGATATATCCCAAGCCACCGTCCCATATGCTGTGTAACCTGATAATACCCCCCTCCACACATTCATACACACACAGACACACACACACACACACATACACCTTTTATACAGTGGGGCAGCTGTCAGTAGGACCTGCCAGTCAATGCTACCACCAGCACAAAAAAATATATAAAATAAAATAATATTCCAAAAATACTCTCGTCAGCAATAGGAGGTTAGGCACGGATGTGCACCAACAGAACGGGAATGGTAAAGTGGGAATGGGAACAGGTCTCCCTTGCAAAAGAGTTTCCGGTCTCAATGGGATTTACCTGTATAAATGTATTTAGAAATAAATACATATAATACCTTAATACATTTTTACAAATGTGAGCGAGGTCAAGCTATTTTTCACATTTATTTGCATGATAATAAAAAGTCAAGGTAGCACTTTACAATAAGGGTACATTCATTTACTGTTAGCTGCTCAGCTAATGCTTGCTTAGCATTAACTAAATGTTAATGCTTATTTACTAAGACTTAGGCAATACTTAGTTAAGCATTGACTATGCTAGGTTAACTAATGTCTATTCAGCATCACCAGCATCAAGCAGCTATATGCGGTTAGTTAATCTGTGGTTAATGTTCATTAAGCTTCAACTAACAGTTAATAATGTTCCCTTGGGGGCGCCCTTAGCTCAGTTGGTAGGGCGTCCCCCCCATGGGCCTTGGCCAGCAGCGGACCCGGGTTCGATTCCAGCCCGCGGTCGTTCTCTGCGTGTCACTCCCCTCTCTGCCCCATTTCAACTCTGTCTCTACACTATCAATAATGCATAAAAATGCCCAAAAACATCTTTAAATAATGTTCCCTTATTTTAAAGTGTTACCAAAGTTAAAATAAAGAAAGGTTGCACAATGAATTGAGAAAGGATTTCTCATGGCACAGATGTCATAGCGAGATAACAATGGCCCCATCATCAGAGGAGAGAGAGAGAAAGGCCTATGAGACATTTCTGTTTGTCAAGTAATAATAATAACAATAATAATATATTTAATTTATATACAGTAGCTCTTTTCTCGCACTCAAAGCGCTTTACATAGGAGCACAACAGTAATAAGCACAGATGAGGTACGGCCAATAGTAATGAAGACTGCGATATGCTTTCTGCAGAGTAACTGTGGGTCTAAGTAAAGGGGTTGGCGAGTGTTTGAAGAAGCTAGATGCTAGATATGGTACGTGGCCCGGATGAATTTTTAATGGATGCTTTTTACTGTCTGAGTGTCTCCGGCAGTGAAGCTGGGCCGATTTGTCATCGTTGTAGTGCTGCAGACAGGGGTTGGTGAGCATCTATAGGTGCTAGTGTGTGTGTGTGTGTGTGTGTGTGTGTGTGTGTGTGTGTGTGTGTGTGTGTGTGTGTGTGTGTGTGTGTGTGTGTGTGTGTGTGTGTGTGTGTGTGTGTGTGTGTGTGTGTGTGTGTGTGTGTGTGTGTGTATTTGTGTGTGTGAGAGCATGGGAGAGGGATGGAGTTTTCCCCCCAGGGTTGGAAATGGGCAGCTGGAGGCTTTGCTCTCTTCAATGCATACTATTTCACACACACACACACACACACACACACACACACACACACACACACAGCAGGATCTGTTTGCCAGTTGTACTCGATAACAGACACAATGGGGCAAGAAACACACTAGTGCATTCTCATGTATCGGGCTCAAGACATCAATCAAATCCTATCATTACAACCAAGAATGCTCTTCTTTACACAGACACACACACACACACATGCACACGCGCACACACACACACACACACACAAACACACACACACAATATTAAATAAAAATTTTGGGGGGATTATGAAATGACTGTTATGGTGGTTATGGCTAAACTATGGTGTCTAGGAGGTGTCATGGAGATAATTGAAACCTAATTCAGGGTCTAAATTGTGTGCTCTGGAATGACTAATGTGTGCCCCCTCGATTTAATGATTTGTGCGCATGGATTACTTAATTTGTGCTTTGATTTAATGGCTACTTTCAAGCTCTGTCTCACGCTTGTCTCCCAAACCATAGTCACAAAACCATTTCTTTGTAAGAAATCTAGCTAAGTGTATCATTATAAATAAACTATCTACTTACACAAGACACCTTTTGAATGTCAAGTTTTTTTGTGGCATAATCTAGTTCCAAAACAAAAGCTGCAATTTGTGTGGCTTTTGTCCGCAAATTTACACACACACACACACACACACAGTATCCTAGCCTGACATCAACACTTTTTAAAACATCTATTCAACTATTTATCATGCATTGCAAACAATTACATTATGCAACGTTGCATGTTGAATCTTATTGAGGACAGCTGTTCAAAAATAGCATAAAGTTAACACATTGAAACACATTTTTACTTGAGCATTAATGTACACAGCATTACAACCACCAGCCATGGCATGTATCAGGGGCATGAAAAGCATAATATTTTCGCCCAACAACCCACAAATAACTGACGGTTTTGCCTGATATGAATTGTCTGACTGTCTGCCATGATTAAATCAATTTGGTTGCGTGATTCGGCGTTGTAGCTGTAGGCTATATAGTATGACAAGCGCTCTCACACAATACACCACCAGAAAGCCCTTGTTTTTAATGCACAAGTTATACATGTTAACATAGATTTGAGTGCAGTTTGTGTGCCCATTGACTACAGAAATACCAAGTGCAGAGCTGATTATATAGTAAGTATTTTTTCAAATTAGCCACAGTCAACATGCTCCACTTCACTGATTAGGGGAACATACACTGTTAGCAACGTGTGACATGCTTAAATGGGATTTTTACCAAAAGTTTAAAAAAATATATGTAATTTAAAATAAAATTCCTAACAGATTTTGATGAGGCTCAGCACTATAAGGATATTTAAAAAAAAACATGTCTAGATAAACTAGTAATGCACTCTATCTTATCCATCTAAATATCCTAATATCGTAGTCTTTTACCCTTAGATTGGGGCCAATTCTGTCGCCCTAAAGGGTTAATTAATACAAATTAAAAATGAATGAAGTTATAGGCTGCTGTGCCACTTTGCATAAAAATGCTCATTCTTAATTTGGAGATGCTGGTATTGTTCCTGCTGTTGTGTGAATGTTTTTAATAATTAATATAAATGAGAAGATTATTCAGTGACGGGAACATAATGGGTAAGACTAATTAATCTAAGGTACTATAGAGACTCTGTTAAATTGTAGAGAAACATTAAAAGTGGTTAAAATCCAACTTAAAAACCACACATTTTAGACGTTGTCACAGGGATGGCATGTGGTAAAAGAAGTTTGAAGTTCAGACTATGCTACTGTATATATATTTTTCATTAAGAACAAAATGAATCATAAATCAGACAATAACCAACATATGAACAAATCCTTCCGTAATAACCTTCAGAATAGTGCTGAGATTGATTGTGGAAAGTTAAGTTGATGTAGATGCTTTGGAAGTTGCGAATTTTGGTTCAGAGTTTTGAAAAAATCTAATGTTGAGATAATGTCTGTTAAAGATGGTTGTATAGGAGAAATATACAGACACAAACAGACAATGTTTATTCAAATTAATACCTAAAAGTACATTTGGGACCTTTTATTTATACTAGTATGAAATAAGACATATTGTGGAAGCAAGACAAAAATCTCAAAAATAACCAGTGCTTGAAAACGTTTATTCTTTTGCCTGCTTTCTCTTGCCTGTATCTGATAATTCCAGGCTTCCTCACCACTGTTCTTATCATCCTTAATCTTTAAAATCACGTTTAGTATTTTTTCCTTTTCAACAGTAGCCTTCATCGATTGCTGTTTGGGTCCTTATCAGAAAATAAATTGTTTTAAAGGTGTTTTTGCTCTGAGCCTAAGCTAGTAGATAGTACAGCTTTTTTTCACAGCAGTCTTTGTTGTAATGCAATTTTCCCTTGAGGAGACTGTTACACTTCAGATAAAGTGAACAATGTTTGGATCAATACTGGAGGATGCTCCGGGTTTGTATGTGACCTAAGCTTGATATATATCCTTTTCTTATTTTTTTGTGAGCAAGTTTTTTTTTATTACATTTGTTTTTGATCAACGATAGGTAAAACATTTTCCATCATTGACAATACTTACACAAAATACAAAACATATATATATATATACTGTACATGATAAACATGTATGTGCAAAATAATTAGACTTGCAATTTAAAAGGCTAATATTCTTAATGTATTTCTTTTATGTTTTTTCTTCTCAGGTGCGTCTTGAGTGGCCCACAGACCTCGCAGTATCTCCCATGGACAACTCTCTCTACGTCTTGGACAACAATGTAGTTCTACAGATCTCCGGAAACCACCAAGTCCGAATAGTAGCGGGACGTCCCATGCATTGCCAAGTGCCCGGGATCGACCACTTCCTCTTGAGCAAAGTAGCAATCCACGCTACATTAGAATCTGCCAACGCCTTAGCCGTCTCTCACAATGGCATCTTATACATCGCCGAATCGGACGAAAAGAAAATCAACAGAGTTCGACAGGTGTCCACGAACGGAGAGATTTCATTGGTTGCCGGGGCGGCTAGCGGCTGCGACTGCAAAAACGACGCCAACTGTGACTGTTACTCTGGCGACGAAGGCTACGCTAAAGACGCTAAATTGAACGCGCCGTCTTCTCTGGCTGTGTGTCCGGATGGGGAGCTTTTCATCGCCGATTTGGCCAACATTCGCATCCGCTACGTACGCAAGAACAAGCCCTATCTCAACCCGCTGAGCATGTATGAAGTATCCTCGCCGATCAACGATGAACTGTATCTGTTCGACGCCAACGGAAGCCATATTTTCACGCAGAGTTTGACCACGGGAGACCACCTCTACAATCTGACCTACACGGGAGTGGGAGATTTGGGCAGTATCACGGACGAGAACAAGAATACAGTGATTATAAGGAGAGATACGACTGGGATGCCACTGTGGTTGATGGTGCCAGACGGGCAGACATTTTGGTTCACGATAGGCACAAACAACGCCCTGAAGACAGTCGCCGCCCAGGGGCAAGAGCTGGCTGTCATGACCTACCATGGAAGCTCAGGTCTCCTAGCAACCAAGACCAACGAGAATGGATGGACCACCTTCTTTGAGTAAGTACATTTTTAAAATATATATTTTTTTAAATGTTGTTAAAATCATTATAAGAAAAGTCTGGACCCAATTTAGGATGATTATAGATTACTGCCTCAACCCAGAGCGCAACCATATACAGCACTGGAAAACAATTATGAGATCACTCCAAATATTCAGTGTCTTTTAATTTTTTCCAGAGCTGTAGATGTTATATTACGGTAAGGCGAGAGTACAAGTTTTTCCAGAAATGTTTGGATAAATATGCAAATGTGTCAATATCTAACTAATTGTGCGTACATTTGCATCTCTCTAAAAACCAAAAAAACTAGATGTCAGATAAAGCCAGTGTTAAGATCTTTATTTCACTTTTACAACACATTACAGTTCAAAGTTTGAACAGAACATGTTTTGGATTTCATTTTATACCGTAGATTAAAAAAAAATCTATATCTTAGCATGCAAAAGAAAATGCATTTTCTGCATGTTTTTTAACAGACAGAAATGCCTACAGTGTCTTGCTTGAAATATAATATATAGTCTTTAAAATGCAATTTCTTTGATATCCTTACTGTAAGCTCTGTGTTTGCGATATAGCCCTAAATATCAAGCTACTGTACTGAAGACATCTTTGAGATCTGAGTGTTATTGTGACCCTTCTGTAACCTTGTTTTGCCTTGCTGTCTGTATCACTCATATACCAGACCTGTGAAGTATATGGGTGTAATCCTATTTGCTGTTATCGTGCCAAATAGGATTACGGGTTGATATGCTACTAGCCAGCAGTGACAGAGAGCACACCAACGCTTGTTTAGATTGTGAATACTGGAGAAAAATACTGTATATCTGATGTGTAAATGTACTTATAGGACAACAACAAAGCATTACAATACATGGATGGATGGATGGATGGATGGATGGATGGATGGATGGATGGATGGATGGATGGATGGATGGATGGATGGATGGATGGATGGATGGATGGATGGATGGATGGATGGATGGATGGATGGATGGATGGATGGATAGATAGATAGATAGATAGATAGATAGATAGATAGATAGATAGATAGATAGATAGATAGATAGATAGATAGATAGATAGATAGATAGATAGATAGATAGATAGATAGATAGATAGATAGATAGATAGATAGATAGATAATATCCACTATACCCCTAAAATGTACACATATGCCCACACCCCACAGTATTGAAGCCTTGTATTAAATGTACTAGTGACTCAATCTGTGTCTTTGCTTAATACATTGTACCAAGGGACGCTGTGCTAACTGGATGTCACTACGAACTGTGTGATTAAACAGATTGGCTGGTCGGACATCTGTTACACCTCGCGGGAGGATTCTCACACTTCTGACACACACACACACACTCACTCTCACTTTGAAACTTACACACACACACACACACACACACACACACACACACACACACACACACTCTCACTTTCAAACACACACAAGCCTTGACACATACACACATCACAACACACACACACACGCTCACTCTCACTTTGAAACATACACACACACACACACACACACACACACTCTCACTTTCAAACACACACACACACCTTGACAAACATCTTGACACACACACACACACATACTCACTCTCACTTTCAAACACACACACACACTCACTTTCAAACACACACACACCTTGACAAACATCTTGACACACACATACACACACACACACACTCTTTGGTTAATCTGAACCGACATTTATCACCTGTGTTTGATTGCGGTCGTCGCGGACATGGTTGCTAGACATTTTCTCAAGGTAGAGTGAATCGCCTGCAGCGTCAACAGCACAAGCCAGTGGCCGGCTGGAACGTCTGAATCATTTTTATTCTTTTTTGACTTTCTGTAAAATGTGAAAGGTTGCTCGTAGTAACAGCAGTTTTGAGAATACGTTTTACTGTAATGTAAAGAGAAGACAGAGATATTTTAGCATCGGTGACGTAAAGGAATTTAAATACATTAATAATTTGTCCCCTGTGGAGTCAGTAATTCTGGAGAATGCTTGTTGTCAAAATCACTTTTTTGTCAAAATCAGTGAATATCTCCTCATGATCCGCTACCTGTGTGTGCTCTGAAAAAAGTATCTCATGCTCTGTAAACTGGTACTGTATGTGAACAAAAGGGCATTCTAAGAAATGATCCTACTGTAGCCAGCAACATGCCCATTGCCCATTTAAGGAGCCTAGGCTGTGCATTAACACTGGATTTTCTTTCAGTACACACTACACAGTACGGACAGGTAGTGAGGAGATATTCACTGATCAAGCCAAACAGTGATTTTGACAATAATCGTTGATTGCACCTTTAAATATGGATCCATTCCATTCACTGGATAAAGAGAGTGTTTGTGCTTGCCTTCACCTCTTCACAAAAGACACAACAGAGTCCACACACACCAAAGAAATCTCATTCTAGACCATCTGCCCGGCGCAGCTTGATGGCTGACCCAGGGTCTCTCTCCGTCTCAATTAAAGCCCAGAACAGGCACCATTCCCTCGGCTTTGCCGCTGTGGTATAATGGGTCTTGCCTGGTTCTTCTCAGCTTGACTATTAGTTTGTTTCTTCCCCAGGATAAGAGGGTTATTTGGGGGGGCAGGGCGCGAGAGGCAGAAGGGAGCGGACTGCCTTTCCCCATGGATAACCAAAAGTCCATTCGTATCTCATCACCTCTGTGTCACACGCTAGCTCCCTGACCTTTCAAGCTGTGAACCAAACAATAGGCCGGACACTTCGAATCAGCGTCCCCCTCGGACGGAAATAGCCTCAGTTGTATGAGTTATTCTCAAATATTTTTTCTGTTCCCCCCTTTGTCCGCCTGAGGGAATTTTACACACTCATGATGTGTGAAGAAAGTATACAGAAGATGACTTTGGAGATATGTTTGAAGCTTAAGTCAGTCAGGCCATTGTTTCAACTCCATTAAAGGTGGAGTCAGTGATTCTGGAGAACGCTTGTTGTCAAAATCACTTTTTTGTGAAAATCAGTGAATATCTCCTCATGATACGCTACCTGTCCGTAACGTGTGTGCGCTGGGGAAGGGGTGGGGGTTGCAATTGCATTAATACACAGCCTAGGCTCTGTAAACTGGCAGGTAAACAAAGGGTATGTTAACAAAGAAGCAAAACCGTAGATACCGTAGCAACATGCCAGTTTACAGAGCCTTGGCTTTGTATTAACATTGGATTTGTTTCATCACACTGACAGGTAGCAGATCATGAAAAAAGTCACTAATATTGAAAAAAAAATATTTATAAAAACAAGCATTCTCCAGAATCACTGACTTCACCTTTAACAGTTGTTTTGTATGATCTTTCTGTTCTTATTGATGTATTAAAAATCAAACATGAAAACATTGGCTTGAACCCCTGTGGCTAAAGCACATGATTTGTTACTAAGTAGAAGCATTGCTCCGCTGCTAATTGGAGGCTAAGAAAAACAATTAAGAATCAGCCCGAACGCAAACTTGAATTAATAGATTTACAGTAAACCCTTAAGCCAATGCGTTTAACATTACAATACCGTCATTAGTGAGGTTAGAAGAGCATCTGCATTGTCTCAGCTCAAGAGGTTACCGAGCATTACAACAGCAAGACCCACTGGCATTTCTTTTGTTCTCATGCAGTCCTGTGTGTGTGTGTGTGTGTGTGTGTGTGTGTGTGTGTGTGTGTGTGTGTGTGTGTGTGTGTGTGTGTGTGTGTGTGTGTGTGTGTGTGTGTGTGTGTGTGTGTGTGTGTGTGTGTGTGTGTGTGTGGGTGGGTGGGTGGGTGCGTGTGTGTGTTTGTGGTTGGTGCATTCATCCACATTAATTTCAATATTACAGGCTGGATAGGGCAAAAGTACACATGCATTAAAGGTGGAGTCAGTGATTCTGGAGAATGCTTGCTGTCAAAATCAAATAATATATATCCACAACCTGTCCGTACTGTGTGTGCGCTGAAAAAAAAATCTGGTGTTAAAACACAGTCAAGGCTCTGTAAACGGTAATGTTGCTAGCTACGGTGGTGGGGCCCCTTTGTTAACATACCCTTTGTTTACGGGCCAGTTTACAGAACCTAGGCTGTGTACTAACAACAGATTTTTTTCAGCACGCACACAGTACGCTGTAGTAGCGGATTGTGAGGAGAAATTAACTGATTTTGTCGGAAGTGATTTTGACAACAAGCGCTCTCCAGAATCACTGACTCCACCTTTAATAAGGGTTAAGTGTTTAGCAGTTCACTTTGTTTCACTAGTGATACATGGAGGTTTCTTTTTCAATCCCGACAGAAGCAAATTAAGTCCTGACCCTCCGGTGGCAAACCGACCTTTAAAGATAATTATTCCAGACAAACAAACATTCTGTAATGGCTCCAAATGAAACACACACACACACACACACGCACACACACACACACACACACACACAGGGTTAGGGTAATTAGAATATGAATGACACAAATACACACACACACACACACTTTGGCTTGTAGGTACATCTGATGTCATTGTTCAATTTGAAAGAGAGAAACCGGGACTAGAATAATTCCTTTTTCTTAATTCTATTATTCTATCCATCCGTTATTTTTTTCATTTGTAAAACTCATGCTTTGGAAAAGTCTGCTGCGAGCAATTTGTAAACTCTGCCAAAATTCATGTTTAAATTAAGGAAATGAACAGTTACGACCCCACAACTTAGTTTAGTATTTTATTTATTTTTGTTAAAGGTAGAGTGTACCTTTATCATTAAAGGTGCTATACGAGGAGCTTTTAAATATTTCTGAAAGAGTCTAATTTTTCTTCTGATGATCATAAATTACATATAGCAGCAAATGAGACCATCAGTGCAAATAATACAATTTTTATATAGTTTTTCTTAATGCCTTTGTCATGGGAATGATCACCCAGGAACAACACTTCCGCTTTTGTCCAAAGTGGCGCTAGAATTTTAATTAACGGAAAGTTCTTCAGAGCACCTTTAAACACTACATCGGTTATATGCAATGTTATTGTGATGCCCATTTCAAATTCAATCTAACTAACTAACTAACTAACCAAAAGTGGTAACATTCAGATAATGTGTAACTTCTATTTTATTCACCGCAAAAAAACGTTGATTTTAGAGTATGTTGAACATTGGGAAAAAACATCTCGCTGATAAAATATGAGCAGCATCCAAATCAAAAGAGATGAAATGCTTTAGATGTATAAATGCCTTTCACTATTTAGTGTTTCCTGAAGTGGAATGACTAGCGGTTAGAAATGCATCTTATAAATCCCCAGTCCCTTCGTACAGACAGCTGAGATCAGATAACATGATTCCTATCTCACTCCGTCTTTTCCATATTGGATATTTGAGATGGCAGGCAGCGCTGAGACAATACATCCGTAAACCAGCTCCCCCGCGAAAATAAAAGCCCCTAATAAATGAAATACAGGCTCATTTATTATAACACACACACACACACACACACATACACACACACACACACACACACACACACACACACACACACACACACACACACACACACACACATACACACACACTCACACACACACATGGACTTTTATTGTGGTGTAGAAAATAAGTATTCATTCTAAGTAATGTACCGTTCACCGCTCACTCACTCACTTACTCCAATTCTGGAACACTGTCATTCTGGAACACTGCATGGCAATCTGTAGAAGATTTTCAAAATAGTTCTATCTGTGCTGACATTCTATCTCTGCCCGACTGAAATTGACTGATTTGTAGTCAAGGGAGACGGTGTATCTTTTCAAGGAGACACACCTCTAAGACCCGGTTTCATAGACTGTATAATGAGATTAGCTGATAGCGCTAATCTTTTAAGCTAATATGAGCAGTTTTCCAGATGTGAATAAGGTGTGTGTATGTGTGTGTGTGTGTGTGTGTGTGTGCGTGTGCACGTGTGTGTGTGTGTGTGCTTTGTCGTATTAGCCGTGACAGTTTTTCCCTTGTCGGTAGCTGTGTATATTTATTGTGATCTTCTTTCCATCCCTTTGAACTTAAAATTTAAGTTGAATTTAAATTAAAGGTGCAGTTTGTAAATGGAATTGGTGTTTTGTCAGAACAGACTTGGTAGAAATGGAATTTATTTTTCATTAATTTCAAGTATTTATTATAGATTTAAATTATTGTATTATCTCTTGAAATACAAAATGTTATTACTTTAGGATGAGCCTTTTACATTTTGTTTGAGCAGGCTTGCCGCCATGTTTCTATAGAAGCACAGAATAGACAAACTTAACGGCCTTACATGTTTTTATATACAGTGGGCGTCCTGGGGAAATGAACCTGTTGGACGACCAAGAAGAAGAAGTACTATAGAATAAATAACTAAATACATCTTCACCTCATCACTTGATATTGTGGAAAGACTTGAGGCAGTGGTGGATGATGCCATCTTTAGGTACTAGCTTCTTGTCCTTGAAGGCCACCGTAGCTTCTGTTCCTTCTCAGATCGAGAGTAGTTAGCAAGGGAGCGCTGCTATGACCACAAGATGCCTCCAAAATACACCTTTATCACACACTGTACCTTTAAAGTCACATTCACATCGCATTGGAAGACATAGAAAAGTCCAATCTCTTTGCTGTTTATAAATAGCAAACTGCAGCAGACATTGCTCACTGTTTAAACGCTGTGTTGATTATGCTTCAGTGATTAAACCGTTGAGTTATGACTTTTACTACCTCTCGATGCCAACGCCAATGGATTCACTGCTGCGTTCATTGCCTGTGTGTCGACACATTTACACAATTTGTGACACCAACAGGGAAATATCAGACAAAAATCCCTTTTCCTTAATTACCACTAGAACAGTTTATCGTAGAAAGCAACTCATAATCACGTTCAATCTCAGATGACAGGGCAATTCGTCAGATTTAATTTAAGTACTTGAATTTATATAGGATTTTTATACCTGACCTGCAGTGATGATTGTGTGTGCTTGAACATCATTTAAATCCCCTAAAAGGTGCACTGTGTAACTTTGGGTGTGTCAGAGAAGTAATCATTTTCTAAGGTATATTCTCATAACTGAATAAACAAACTTCCGTCACTGGAAAATGTGATCCCTGGAACACAGTCCGAAGTTAGAAAGCTTCCTGATACATATTCTGAACATATTCTAGTCTTACGTTTGGTTCCTGGTGCCTCAAGATAATTTTGATTCATGATGATAGAATTATTCAATACTAAGAATTCCACATAGAGTAAATAGCCTATGTTTTGTAAATTAACTGCAGGCTCTGTGAATGTAAACAAACCCCCCTCATCTGAAATACTGCATAGTGCCCCTTTAACATCAATGTATTTCTTTGTAGGTATGACAGTTACGGGCGCCTGACTAACGTGACTTACCCGACCGGGCGAGTGAGCAGTTACCGTACCAACAGTGACAGCTCTGTGCGCGTTCAGACAGAGGGGTCCAGCAAAGAGGACGTCACCGTGACAACCAACCTGTCAGCCTCTGGAACATTCTACACACTCATGCAAGGTCAGTTTTTTTTAAAGTTTTTTTTTGCTTCTTTAGATGGTTTGGAGGGATGGAGATGAAATGGGGCAGAGAGGGGAATAACATGCAGAGAACGACCCGGGCTGGATTTTAACCCAGGTCTGCCTTGAAGAGGACTGAACCTCCTCATTTCATATATAGGTTTTTCAGCGCTGTATTTTGCACGGTTTTATTTGTTGGATACAAAAGTGTTAACTTTTACAAGTTTAATTTAACAAGTTTGAACAGCTCATCATTGATTTCACCTCTATCTAACTACAGATGTTTCAGAAACATGCTGTATGTCTGAAAACCTAGGCAAATATAACTCTTTCCATGGCTGTATTGAAGGGTTAATTGATTTTTTTTCTGATTTGGGTAAGCTGCTGACCTTCAAATGAAGATGTAATGTCTCGCTCGGCTATTTATCACGTACAGCGCTTACTCACAGTGATATTTATCGCTCTTCTGTTTTAATAAAATGTGTAATGCCACTCCCATTCACCAGAATAGAAAAATATATTGACTTTCTGTCACAAATACAATTATTGGGCCGCTCCGGTGGCGTAGTGGAGAGAGTGCATACCATATTGGCTCCGGCCTTCGTTGCAGTGGTCGCGGGTTAAAATCCGACCCGTGGACCTTTACTGCATGTCATCCCCCCCTCTCTCTGTCTCCCCATTTCAACTCTGTACTATCAAATAAAACTTGAAAATGTCCAAAAATTATCTAAAAAAAAAAATAATAATTTAAAGCACAAAGCTGGTGGCCATATGAGCTCCTCCCTCCAGGTTGAGTTAATACAGTGAGAGAGACACAGGCAGAGGGCAGACTGATATTGTAGCTAAATCCACCATATTTGTCTTACTGTACGTTTTTCAGGCATTTTGATATCCTGTTTTGTACTCCAACAATACCTTAATCGATTACAATAGGACAGTTTTGAACTTTAGAGACGTGAGATGTATATCTCCGGTTCACTCTTACTCAAAGGACCGGTCACCTCAGAGTCTTAACCTTGTCATGGACATTAGCGTGACAGAATGGCGGCACCAGGAACTCCAATGTTCATTCATTCATTCATTAATTGTCTCTACGCTGGTGATCACATAACACACATGACCGCACCGCCTTCAAGATTCCTTTATGGTCATCTGGTTATGTGTGTGTGTGTGTGTGTGTGTGTGTGTGTGTGTGTGTGTGTGTGTGTGTGTGTGTGTGTGTGTGTGTGTGTGTGTGTGTGTGTGTGTGTGTCTGTCTGTGTCTGTGACAGTGTGTGTCACAGACACAGACAGACACTTTGATTTAAGAATAGTTGAAGATGTTACTTTTTTAAGAAAAGGAGACAGAAACCCCCCCTTTAACTATGCATTTAGTTAAAGGTGCAGTGTGTAATATGACATTATCAAGAAAGCCACCCCCTGTATCTAGGCAACGGAAAACATTTGTGGTCATGTGAGATATATGTTTTCAAGCCCCTCTCATTTCCCCATGGCCCTGAAAGAGAGGACCTCATGGTACTGTGGTAAGCATGTTTTTTTCACCAAAATAGGTATTTTGCATGTAAAAGTACATTTTCTTGCTGTCAACTTAATCAACTGTTGTGCCAAAGCAAATGTATTCACGTAGAAAAACTTCTATCATACGTGTTGATGAACTACCAACATATGAAACCATGTGATGCTGATAACTGAAGATTAGCCTGAAATGCTAAGAGAGGTAGTTTTTTCTCAAATTGTGGTGGTGGGGGAAAGTGAGCCAAATGCTGTGGGGGAAAGTGAGCCACTGTCTCACTTTCCCCCACCATGAGGCACAAGTTAAGTTTAGTCTTAAACATATTTTAATGTAATATTACATAACATATGTTTTATTTTAATGTCATACACATTGTAAAAAAAGCCATCATGCCAAGGAAATACACCAGGAAGACGGCCTGGGGCAACCACACGGAAAGAGCACCTTCTCATCTGTCCCTGTAACCTTCAGGGCTGGAATGTAGAGTAGGCCTAGTTGAAGAGTATGACAGGCTGATGTTATAATCCAGTTGGGTCTTCGCCTGTGTTCTGAGTTCCAGGCTGTTCTCGCTGGTTCTGATTTTCCTATGCTTTGACCCCCAGACACTAGCTGGCTCTAAGGGTCCTGTGTTCTGACCCCCAGACTGTGTTCTAATCTAACTGGTTCTATCTTTCATTTGAATCGTATTAAAACCTTTTGAATTATAATATGTTGTATTTGATTTTGTTCAGAGTTACTTTCAAGTGTTTAGAACATTTGCTTTGCTTAATTGACCAAATCCCATCATTTTACTAGTCCGACATTAGTTCTGGAATGTGTGGCTAGCTTTCAGGATTCTTACTGTTACAATATGTGTTGTTAAGGTAGTTTCAGAGTGGAAAAAGTAAGTGGATCAGTTTACCCCACAGCTGGGGTAAAGTGAGCCACATGACAACTTTTTTTAAAACAATCATATTTTCACTGCCCTTTGTCTTGAAAACATTCTGCTAATGCCCATTTCTAGGAAACATCCTGAATTAATGGGAAATGTGTAAATTTGAGTGATAAATCATTTTAGCTCGCTTAGAGGGGAGCAAATGTAAAAAGTGGCTCAGATTACCCCGTTCTCCCCTACTTATGGATATTATAATTACTTTCTACAAAATCTGCTAGGAAATAAAACCCACAATTCTACACACTGCAGGTTTAAAGATCACTTATCCAGATTAGTTTAGCTCAAACACTGGTAGTCAGAGTTTAGCAAAAGCCTCTACAAGCTAAAATAAATAATAATAATTGAACTATTCCTTTAAGCAGACCACTTGAATATCAGTGCAGAAAGCCAGGTAGCTCTTGTGCTCGGCTGGATGCCTGTATTAGCTTCAAATCCCTCATTTCAGCAGTATTCCTCAGGTTAATCTGGTCCCTAGAGGCTCCTTTAGGCTTTAGCTTTAGCTAGAGTTAGAGTGTGTGTGTGTGTGTGTGTGTGTGTGTGTGTGTGTGTGTGTGTGTGTGTGTGTGTGTGTGCGTGCGTGCGTGCGTGCGTGCGTGTGTGAGTAGAGTCTGCCCCGGGGCGCGTGCTGAATCCCTGAAGTGTCTGTATGATGGAGAGAGGGAACGGGCCACTGGAAGGTCAACACCGACTCATCTGACCAGTTCTCTTCACTCAGCAACTCAAGAATATACAGTATATATATATACAGCTCTGGAAAAAATGAAGAGACCACTCCAAATGTTCAGTGTCTCTCGTTTTACTCTTTATAGGCATATGTTTGAGTAGAATGAACATTTTGGTTTTATAATATAAACTACTGACAACATTTCTACCAAATTCTCCCCAAAAATATTGTCATTAAGAGCATTTCCAATAAGTAATATAGAGAAGATTTAAGAAAAATCCAGACGCGTCTCTTATCTTATCCATAGCTGTATGAGCTCAACATAGAAGTTATATTGTAAAATAAATCTATATAAATAAATCCTTACAGTAACTTTAATGTGACATATCAAAGCTATAGTGCGTTACTTTTGTCATTTACAATAAACTTGTACTGTGAATTTTTATAGATAAGACAGATATTATCGATGTGTAAAACTCTTATATGGATATGCCTTCTATTTTTTATTGTTTTTTGCAACAACAACAACAAATATGATAAAATAAATCTAAATAAATCATTCTTCATAGTCTATCTAAAATGGCATGGTAACATAAAGAAATAATAGTTTAGCCTATTTTTTTAAGATTATTTTTTGACATTTTCAAGCTTTATTAGACAGTACAGAGTTGAAATGGGG
>NC_137232.1:13681465-13700160 GCF_949987685.1 Ammodytes marinus | reverse complement strand
AAATGCTGTGATGCTGTACATTAGACATGCGTTGTTCTAGTGTCTATGTGTTAGCATTTGTCCCTATCATATAACCATGAAAAAAATAAAAATTATAAATTCTCACCCTAACCATAACCATTCCCTCTTCTTTCTCAGATCAAGTGAAGAACAGCTATTTCATTGGTCTGGATGGTTCTCTGCGGCTGGTATTAGCCAATGGGATGGAGGTATCGTTGCACACGGAGCCGCACCTCTTAGCCGGGACAGTCAACCCGACCGTGAGCAAGAGGAACGTGACTCTGGCCCTGGACAACGGGCTGAATCTGGTGGAGTGGAGACAGAGGAAGGAGCAGGCCCGCGGACAGGTCACTGTGTATGGGCGCAGACTAAGGGTAAGAACGTTACTAGGGCTTATTATACACACTTAAAGCAATAGTGTGTTACTTTTTCAAATAAATGTCGGTTGCATTGGTAAGAATGGGACGATGGGTAAGTGTTACTAGTGCTTATACTAGGGATCTGAATGGTTAACTGATTCACCGCGGGTGGTAGGATGGCCTAGAGGAAAGAGGGGCCGACCAGTAACCATGAGGTCTCTGGTTGGATCCCCGGCACCGGACAGGAGGGTGTTAGTAGTAAGACTAGTGGTGGCTAGTAATACATCTACGGTGCCCACCATCTCTACCATCCTTGAGCAAGACACCTAAACCCCAAACTGCTACAGAATCGCTGACTGCACCTTTAAAAAGGACTAAAATGTTACTGTTTAACAAAGGAGTGAGACAAATCCCTCTCACTGAAAATACCCTTAAATGTAGCTTCCACCTTGATATTTCTGCACAGTGTGAATTTGAGCCTTGACTGACAGACGCAGTGTGAGTGTGAGGGAAAGGTCAACAGAAAGCAGCCGTGTGCACTGAGAGACTGTCAGACGGCCACATGCAAACCATCAATAGCACTGTTTCTGTTCCTGTATTATATTGATTCTCTCATACAGACGCCCACATGAACACATCTCTTTCAATTCAAAAACCTTATTGTCTGTCTCATAGTGACAGAAAATTGCCTTCCGTTTGGGACTCAAACAACATTAAGATACAAGATAACACTCGAATAAAGCCACACAAACAGTTCAATAAAACAGTAAGTGTGTGTGTGTGTGTGTGTGTGTGTGTGTGTGTGTGTGTGTGTGTGTGTGTGTGTGTGTGTGTGTGTGTGTGTGTGTGTGTGTGTGTGTGTGTGTGTGTGTGTGTGTGTGTGTGTGTGTGTGTGTGGGTGTGTGTGGGTGTGTGGGTGGGTGGGTACTGTTGAGGTACATTCAACAGTAGTGTCAATTTGGCAGAGAGATACGTGAGGGTAAATGGCCACAGAGAGCTGACCTTGCAAAGATAAAACTGGTAGACACACAGTGTCAGGTACACACAGGTTGCATTTCTTATTTAGAGGAACACACAGTTGTTCATCTAGAATGAACCACTTAAAATGGCTTTTCACACAAGGAGCACCTATAAAAAAAAATAATTCATTGACTTATTTTTAATTTTTATCTCCATTAGTTATTACCACATAATCACAACTATTCTTCTTGAGGTCCACACACAAGAGATAAAAAAATCAAATCAAGACATTGATCACTACATCGATAGTTCCACATTAACCCATATCCCATGATCGCTCTTTTAAACCATTTTTTCTTGCTGTTTTGGAGCAAAATAACAACTTGTGGTTAAGCCGTCTTCCCTTCTCTCTGGTAGGCGACTCTGGGCTAATGCGGAGGTGCCACTTTGTCTGTCATTGGATGTTCATTTAATGGCCCTCTGTTCCCCTGCTGTCCCTCTGGAAGTGAAAGCTTCTAATGCGCGTTCGAGCGGCCGTGTGTGTGTGTGTGTGTGTGTGTGTGTGTGTGTGTGTGTGTGTGTGTGTTAAAGCCATTGGCCCGCGGGGTGAGAGAGACAGAGAGGAAATGGGAGCAGGCTCTAATGGCCAGAGCTACAGCAGAGAATCATTGAGCGACCTTGAGTGGCATGTCAAGTGATATTACTATGTGGGTGGCTGGAGCAGTGTGTGTGTGTGTGTGTGTGTGTGTGTGTGAGGGGCTTGATACAAGACAGGCATTGCATGAGAAACGATGGAGCAAGATATAGGCAATGGTGTGGCTCTTAGGTCCTGTTTTTTCTTGTAGAATTTAATAAAATTTAATAAAATGCATGTACTGTCATTCATCATTAAAAAAAGTACAATGCAATAAATAAATAAATTACTTCATATGAAAAATAAGTTTTATTAAATATCCGTGTGCATAAGTAATTTATAGATGTACAGTATGAGTGATCCATTGTGGCTGCCATTTCGCCAAAGAAAAAAATCTCTAAAAAATTCAGTCCAGAATTAAAAACATTGTCAAAACTCTGCCGTAGCATTTTGTCTCATCATAATCTCTTTTTACAATGTGTTGAAGTGTGTTGGTTCAAAACTCACACAAGTCTCTCCAACTCTGTCTCTCCAAACTGGTCTAATAAAGAAAATATGCCAAAAATAAATAAATAAATAAATAAAAAATGTATTAGCATTTGGTCTCCTCATAGTGTCTGATAATGTTCTGTAGCAAGTTGGAAACATTAATCAACAATATAATTAGTTTTCTTTTGATTGCAGTGTGAGTATAAACACAACTGGTGTTATTGAAAGAAAACAAAAAGTGACTGTTGAATTATTCATTAGGACAATGAAAAGGCCTTTTAACTTGTAAACTCCAAAAATTGAGATTGTCATTTGACACAAAAGCTATTGATTCTGAGATATCAGATAGCTACTTTGTTATCTTTTGTGTTTGCCGACAGCTCTTTCAAAATGTAACATTCTAGCTCTAATGTGCTGTAATAGTCTGAATCCTTTTGTAAATACTCATCTATTTTCTTTGACAAATTTATTTTCAGTTGCTTTGTTCGATTAAGAATAATTCCTCTTGAGTTGCTTTCCGATCTAAGCGTTTTTCTCCACACCGTTGAGTATTTGTTGAACCAGATCTTGCCTTGAGAAACTGTCTCTAGCTATTTCAATACAATCTATTTGGACACACCCCAAGCCTATGCTGCTTATGAAAGAGCCTGTAACACTGTGTTTCAGTATTTAAAACTATAGTGCGTAACTTTAGTATATATATAAACGAATGGCGGTTACATTCAAGCCATTTGCCTAGTTAGTTGACACAAAGTTGATTAAGCCTATCAGCTCCACAAAACTCTCTCTGTATTTCTCAGTATTAAAATGGAGTAGTAATACACAGCCTAGGCTCTGTAAACTAGTATGAAAACAAAGGGTACGTAAAAAAAAAGGGGGGCCACCATTGCTAGCAACATGCCCCTTTCACACTGTAAAAGACAGTTAGCATATCATAATGAGATATTCACTGATATTGACAAAAAAAAGGACAAAAAGCACTCTACAGAATCACTGACTCCACCTTTAAGCAATAAAATACCAGATAACTAATGTGAAACCCCCCTGGTCTTAGGGGTGGTAGGATGGCCTAGAGGAAAGGTGACCAGTAACCGTGAGGTCGCTGGTTCGATCCCCGGGCACCGGACAGGAGTGTGTTAGTTGTAAAACTGACAGAGGCTGGTATTACGTCTACGGTGCCCACCATCTCAACCATTGTGTCCTTGAGCAAGACTTGCTGTACTATGGCTGACCCTGCGCTCTGACCCCCTACGAAGTGTGGTAACTTGAGACGGGATATGCGAAAAGACAAATTTCAATGTAACCAACCATTGACTAATAAAGTAACTTAACTTATTGGGGCTCATTTTGCCTCAGAGGCTCAAACCCTTAGATGGATTTCACTGTGTTGCTTTAAGTGCAGAGTAATCCTCTCAATTAGCTATCGGTGACATTAATTGCCTTCGGGTGTAATTGTCCCTTCACAGATCAGAGACCAAAGCGTCCGCAATGTGGGATTAAAAAAGTGTTGGGCTTTTCCTCTCAGCAACACACACACACACACACACACACACACACACACACACACACGCACACACACGCACACACACACACACACACACACTCACACATACACACACACACACACACACACACACACACACATACACACACACACACACACACACGCACGCACGCTGGCACACACACACATAGACAGAAGCATACACACACACACATGCTCGCACACACACATGCACACACACACACACACAGAAGCAAACGCACACACAGAGACACACACACAGAAGCAAACGCACACACACACACACACACACACACACACACAGAAGCAAACACACACAGAGACACACACACACACTCACCCACTCACTCACTCACACACACACACTGCCCCCCCCCCCTCCCATCACACACACACACTCAGCAAAGCCCCTGCAAACTGCTCTCTGGGCTAGAGTCTGAAAAGTAGCTAGAAGCAGCTTTTGGTCTAAGATGTTTTTTAGCCTTTTCAAGCATTAACGATAGCACATCTGAAGTAATCATTGTATTAAGGCCACTGCAGGTGAACACATTGTTTAACTTATTAATATCATCATGAAACTTTACCAGTTGATTACTTACATGAAAACACTCATTTTTCCTATTACAGTTTGTCTGAAATGTTTGAATAAATGTGCACATTCAGCAATATCTAACGTATAATGCGAACATCTCTTTGGAAAACAAAAATCTAGATGTTGGATAAAGTCAGCAATTACAACCAGCGATGGAAAGCATATAAGCAATAGGCAAGATCAAGGCGCAATGTTATAATGAAAAACATAATTAGAAGACCGTCCCAATTGTAGCATACTGCATGCTAACTAGATACGTGTTATGATCAGCTGTAGTATGTAGAATAGAAAAAAGAAAGAATATGTTAGTTCACATAGACGGAGCCTCCGAGTGAATACAACCATCGATGCGACGGGTATATAAGCAAGAGGCAAGATCAAGGCACAATGTTACAATGAAATACTTCATTAAAAGTATGTCCCAATTGAAGCTTACTGCATGCTAACTAGATGCTTTTTTATGATCAGCTGTAGTATGTAGAATAGTCAAAAAGAAAGAGTATTCAATTTTCTCGGCAACACACACACACACACACACACACACACACACACACACACACACACACACAGAGCCTCAATGTCTTTCTGCTCTGATCACAGTCACTGTGTGCAGCCGTCTGCATTCAAAACCAAAGTGTCACATAAACATGTCCCCAGTCTCTCTCTCTCACACACACACACACACACACACACACACACACACACACACACACACACACACACACACACACACAGACACACAAAGGAGAAAGAGAGAATAATTGATTTTTTTCTCGTCTTTTCCAATTTACGGGAAATAGGGCTAAATAAAATGAGCCTGGTCTGCCCCTGGTAATTCTCTTTCAGTAAGCAGTGGAAATGAATTTAATGATCAGTGTGTCTACTAATGTTTCTTGCATGAATAGGCATTTTTTTCCCCTGCCTCTAAGACGGCTGAATCTCTACACAAACAAAAGAAAATATGCAAATTATTTTCATAATTTCATCACTTCAATGGCTTCCTGCAGTGCTGAGATATACGGCTTCTCGCGAGTAATTAAAAGCGGTTGAAACAATAAAAGAATATAAAACAATCAATGTGCGATTAAAAGCTCCACTAATAAGCTTTCCACCTCAGAAGAGCAGTGCACCAATTCTCCTCCATCATTTTGAAACCTACAAACAAAATTTGTTTATTTGCTCCCTCTCCAAAACTGTCCAATAAAGAAAAAATGCCAAAAAACTATAATTATAATAATAATAGGTACAATTTTGCCAGTAGGACTGACTCTACCTTTAAAGGGACAGGAGGCCTTTTAACAGCAGTCAAATACAATTCAAAAAATGTCCTTTAATTATTAACAAACCCTAGAATGCTGTGATTGACCAATCAGAACACAGCATTTATCAATGTCGTATTATAAATTAAATAAAAAAAAAAAATTCTCCCCCTGTGTGCGTGTGTGTGTGTGTGTGTGTGTGTGTGTGTGTGTGTGTGTGTGTGTGTGTGTGTGCGCGTGCGTGCATGCGTGCGTGTATGTGTCTCCCTAAAGGTCCACAACAGGAACTTGCTTTCGTTGGACTTTGACCGAATCACTCGGACAGAGAAAGTTTACGACGACCACCGTAAGTTCACTCTGCGTATCCACTATGACGCAGCGGGACGTCCCACCCTATGGGCGCCGAGCAGCAGACTGAATGGGGTCAACGTCACCTACTCCCCCGGGGGACAGGTAGCCGGCATCCAGAGGGGAACCATGTCCGTACGCATGGAGTACGACCCCAACGGAAGAATCACATCGCAGATATTCGCAGATGGGAAATCCTGGACCTACACTTATCTGGAGAAGGTAATGTTGATGTTTAAATGATGCAGTTAAAGCCTCCTGTACATTATATCTACAAAATCGTTCTAACCGTCATTTTGGGGAGATTTAGTTATTTATTAAGTACGGGTCCCCAGTGTAACTGGGGATCCGTAATTATTACTCTCCACCATACTTATTCTTCTGACTTCTGACTTCTTCTTATTCTGCCTCACATTTTCTAGCTGCTTCTCCTCCCACACCGTTACACGCAGACACGCCAAAATTTCACACAACGTGCGTCCCCACCCCCCGGGGTGTGCTATTATACAGTTTTTCCGAATTCCGCTAGGGGGCGCTGTAATGAAGTCCCGACTGAAAGAACTTTGAGAGGCCACGCCCCGCACGCCGTAACTCCGATTGACTTGAAATTTCTCACACAGGTGTATGTTAGGGTGCTCTACAAAAAAGCCTCTGGGACCATAAAAATTCTTCAGGGAATATTTCCCGCTAATTAGCATAAAGTGAAAAACAGCGTGTTATCCAGAACTTTCTGACATTTGACTGTATCAACACCAAATTTCTTGTGAAGCCCCGGGGGACTACAATAAACATACCCGTAAAAGATTAGTAGGACAACTTGAAAAACATGGCCGCCATTGACCAAAACGTTTATGCAGGGGCGGGGCATAATAACACGTTGGCCATAACTCCTTAACCATAGGTCCTATCATCATGAAACTTGCTGGGTATGTGCAGAAGTCATGTGGTAGCATGTCCATCGAAGCATATCGAGATTAACCCAAAGGGGGCGCCACAAATGGGCGGGGCTTCATAACACGTTGGCCATAACTCCTTAACCGTAGGTCCTATCATCATCAAACTTGCTGGGTATGTGCAGAAGTCATGTGGTTGCATGTCCATCGAAGCTTTTCGAGATCAACCCATAGGGGGCGCCACCAATGGGCGGGGCTTAATAACACGATGGCCATAACTCCTTAACCGTAGGTCCTATCATCATCAAACTTGCTGGGTATGTGCAGAAGTCATGTAGTAGTATGTCATTCTAAGTTTATCGCGATTTAACCATAGGGGGCGCCACAGGGGCGGGGCCTATCCACAAATTGGCTATAACTCCTTAACAATAGGTTCTATCATCATCAAACTTGCTGGGTGAGTGCAGAAGTCATGTGGTAGCATGTCCCTCGAAGCTTATCGCGATTAACCCGTAGGGGGCGCCACAGGGGCGGGGCCTATCCACAAATTGGCCATAACTCCTTAACCATAGGTCCTATCATCATGAAACTTGCTGGGTATGTGCAGAAGTCATGTAGTAGCATGTCCCTTGAAGCTTATCGCGATTAACCCATAGGGGGCGCCACAAAAGTCACCCGACTCCGATTGACTTGAAATCGATTGCACATGTACAGCTCATGGTGCTCTACAATATAGCCTCTCAGAATTTTTTTGTAATTTCCGCTAGGGGGCGCTATAATTAAACCCAGACTGAAGAAAGTTTGAGAGGCCACGCCCCGCACACCGTAAGTCCGATTGACTTGAAATTTCTCACACAGGTGTATGTTACGGTGATCTACAAAAAAGCCTCTTGGACCATAAAAGTCAACCTGGAAATATTTTCGGCTAATTAGCATACACTGAAAAACAGGGTTTTAACCACAACTTTTTCCAGTTTTACTCTATCGACACCAAATTTCTCACGAAGGCCCGGGGGACTGTGAAGCACGTCTCCGAAAAATATCAGTAGGATAGCTTGGAAAACATGGCCGCCATTGACTAAAACGTTTACGCAGGGGCGGGGCTTAATTACAAATTGGCCATAACTCGTTGCCCGTAGGTCCTATCGTCGTGAAACTCGCAGGATACGTGCCGAAGACGTGCGGTGGCGTGTCCCTCTAAGCTCGTCGAGGTTAACCCGCAGGGGGCGCCGCAAATGCGAAAACCGTCATTCAACGATGCAATGTTTGCCGGGCCACGCCCCTTTCCCCCCGACTCCGATCGACTCGTCGTTCGTCGGACGCGCGCGGCTCGCGTCGCTCTACGGTAAAGCCTCTGGGACCGCGGGGGTGGGCCGCGATTTTTTCCCTTCCCCGATTCGCGCGGGGGCGGCCCGTACTTTCCAAATCTCCGCGGGATTTCTAGTTTAACCTTTATTATATAGTTTTTATACTCGAGATATCATTGAGGGGTGACCCTCATTTGCAATGATGTCGAGAAACAAAAACAACAATTCATACACAATGTAAATACATCAAATACACAACATTCTGGTAAAGAGAAACATTTTAGGTGTGTGTAGAGTTGCATGATAGTAAAAGTATATGAAGAGAGTTCTAGGCATATGTATCAATCCAAATGAAAGATATTGTCATTTAAGTTTGATCAACTTTACAGACATTTTGGTTTAGATGAGGCGGGGCTATGCTCTGGTTCTTATTACACAGTAAGATTTTTCAACCAATCAGGGCAGTTCTCTACCCGAATGTTCTATACAAACAATGACTGTTGCCATGGAGAAAGTTTGATACGGCCACGCCCACACAGTCCTGTCAGACGGTCTATAGACAGAAGACAAGTTTGATAATGTTCATGAACATTTGTTTTTCAATCAGATCTTTGGAAAAGCTTATTGAGACACCCAACTTTGATATCATATATTTGTTCCTACTATTATTTCAGAGGCTTTAAAGATAAACATGTAATAAAAAGATAGTTCTCTGTATCAGACTGAAGTTAAAAGTTATCTTGTAATAACTGCTGCAGTGTTTGAGCTGTGTCATCGGGCTCAAGCAGAGATATCAGGAGAAAACTTAATTTAAAGCTGTCTGGTGCACCCACCACCACCGCCGACGACATTATACTCTGTAGCCATCGTCTGACAGCAAAAGTTTAATCCGGAATAGCTCTGATGAGAAGCGAAATGTCACTTTTCTTACTCGCTAATTGAAGCCAAGAATTGTTGAAGAAAAAAGGTGAAAAGCTTGGGGTTCTTTAACTTTTTTATATGAGAATGCCAGACAGTCACCTTAAAAAAATCACAACATTTCTTCAGTAATTTGACAGCCCTAGTACCGATTTAAATACATAATTGATTGGTGCAGAAAGGGCGATTTTTTATTTTTCGATTTGCAGAGTTGTGGAAAAATGCGTTCGCTTCGTTCTGTGTTTGGATCAAAAGATCTCAGAAATAAGAAAACAAGTGGGAGGCAGCTTTTTGAAATCATCTCTTAAATAAATCATAATGTCAGAGGAATATCAACAACTGCACTTTCAAGATGGAAGATTAGATTAGGTTTAAATCCCACTCGCCTAATATGTTATTGCTTGTGACATTTTGCTTTTGGTTTATTTGTTATGCCAGTGTCTTGTACACATTCCCCGTCTGCGTTTGTGATAGAACACATTATCTAGGTAATATGTGGAATACATTTTGTTTTGTTAGCTTGAGATAACTCATATTGTATAGTTTTTTTTTAAATATTTTTAAAACATTGCATTTCACGTTTTTATATATAGTGGGCGTCCTGGGGAAATGCACCTGTTGGAAGACCAAGAAGAAGAAGTACTATAGATTAAATAACTAAATACATCTTCACCTCATCACTTGATATTGTGGAAAAAACGAGAGGGAGATGGTGGATGATGCCATCTTTAGTAACTAGCTTTTTGTCCTTGAAGGCCACCGTAGCTTCTATAACTTCTCCAAACAGCGAGCATGGGTTACCTAGGCAGCGTTGCAATCTAGAATCTCACCACTAGATCACCCTTAAAATACACACTTATTTCACACTACACATTTATTTTTATTTTATTTTATTTTTTTCAAAGGGCAAATAAAACAAAAACTCCTAAAATTGACACTTTTATAATAATGAATCTTACACTGTATTCAACTCACTCAATATCCTGACTTATCCCCATTCTCTCTCTTCACAGTCTATGGTGCTGCTCCTGTACAGCCAGCGTCAATACATCTTCGAATTCGACAAGAACAACCGCCTCTCGTCCGTGACCATGCCCAACGTGGCCCGTCAAACCCTGCAGACGTCCCGCTCCATCGGCTACTACAGGAACACGTACGCGCCTCCCGAGGGGAACGCCTCCGTGCTTCAAGACTACAGCGAGGAGGGCCAGCTGCTGCAAACCACCTACCTCGGCACGGGACGCAGGGTCATCTACAAATACGGCAAACTTTCCAAAATGCTCGAGATCCTTTACGACACCACGCGCATCGGTTTCGCTTACGACGAGGTAGCCGGAATGCTCAAAACGGTCAATTTGCAGAGCGAAGGGTTCACGTGCACCATTCGCTACCGTCAAATCGGCCCGCTCATCGACAGACAGATATTTAGATTCAGCGAGGAAGGAATGGTCAACGCCAGATTCGACTATGTGTACGATAACAGTTTTCGAGTGACTAGCATGCAGGCGGTAATCAACGAAACTCCGCTACCGATCGATTTGTATCGCTACGACGATGTTTCGGGCAAAACGGAGCAGTTTGGCAAATTCGGAGTGATCTACTACGACATAAATCAAATCATAACAACGGCCGTGATGACCCACACGAAGCATTTTGACGCTTACGGGCGAGTGAAGGAAGTCCAGTATGAGATTTTCCGCTCGCTCATGTATTGGATGATGGTGCAATACGACAACATGGGGCGGGTGGTAGCGAAAGAGCTAAAAGTCGGGCCGTACGCTAACACCACGCGCTACACCTACGAATATGACGCGGACGGTCAACTCCAAGTGGTCTCTATCAACGACAAACCCTTGTGGAGGTACAGCTACGATTTGAACGGGAACTTGCATTTGCTAAGCCCCGGGAATAGCGCACGGCTTACCCCCCTACGCTACGATATCCGAGACCGCATCACTCGATTGGGGGACGTCCTGTACAGAATGGACGAGGACGGATTTCTCAAGCAACGCGGCAACGACTACTTTGACTACAACTCGGCGGGATTGCTCGTAAAGGTCTACAACAGAGTCAACAACTGGAGTATTAAATATCGCTACGACGGCCTCGGTAGGAGGGTTTCTAGCCGAAATAGCAACGGCCACCATTTACAATTCTTCTACGCGGACCTATCCAGCCCGACTCGCGTCACACACATGTACAATCACTCGAGCTCGGAGATAACGTCCCTGTACTACGACTTACAGGGACATTTGTTCGCAATGGAGCTAAGCAGTGGGGATGAGTTTTACGTGGCGTGCGATAACATAGGTACTCCGTTGGCTGTTTTCAGCGGGGCAGGGCTCATGATAAAGCAGGTGCTACACACAGCTTTCGGAGAGGTTTATTTGGACACTAACCCGAGTTTCCAGCTGGTAGTGGGCTACCAAGGAGGCCTGTATGAGCCTCTGAGTAGACTGGTGCACATGGGCAAACGGGATTATGATGTTCTGGCGGGACGTTGGACCACGCCGGACCACGAGATTTGGAAACGTCTGAACAGCGACCACATCGTTCCCTTCAACCTCTACATGTTCAAGAGCAACAATCCCCTCAGCAACAACAAGGAGATCAAGTGCTACATGACAGGTACGTTTATTTTTTTATTTTTTTTTATTTGTGCTATTAGTTTTTCTTTTAAGTCGGCCACAAACAGACACGGTTTAGAGATATGAATTGACATGATTTTACCAGCTCATATTTTGGGTAGCCCTCGCTCGACAGTCTGCATTTTAACTGTACGATAATAACCTAAGATGATATGATACTGGATGATGCATTTCTGCTTAACAATGAAAGGCAGAGGGAACATTGAAAGATCACAGATGTGTGAATTTCTTAGAAGAAAACTCCATTCAAATACATGTAACCCTCCTTTGTAAAGGAAAAGGCAAAAATAAAAGAATTTAATAATGTATTTCAAAGGATCAAAACGCCCATAGAAACTTGTCAAACCACAACTGCCATTCAACTAGTCAAAGGCATATTTCACGCCCTTAGGCACTAGCAGTGTGAATATTGAATCAATTCGGACATCAGATTTTTATATAAAGTATTCCTCCAAATAGCTGTAATTTGAAAGCATTTTGCCAGATGTTAAGTGAGTCCCGATGGAGCAAGCTTTTAGAGTTGCTACGTCAATCATTACAAATCATTCCTTTCTGAAACTGCTGTCACTTTCAGCTCAGCAAACAAACTAATACCTGGGATTTTCTCCTGTTGGATTTCGTTTGATTTTGATTCTAAAAAAACAGGTGATAAAGGGAAGAATAGATGTTTAATTGAAAAGCAGTGTGCTAGAAAGGGTTTTTAAGAGCCAATTCTCACTGGGACTAGGGTTGGGTATCGGTTGGGTTTTTTCTGATACCGGTTACTACCCGGTACTTTTGAAACGGTTCCGGTGCTTAACCGGTACTTTTACCGGTACTTTAAAGCCTCAAATTGCACACACTTTGTCAAAAAATAATGCCCTTTTATATCCAGTGCCAAATTTAACACAATTAACTTTAACAATATAATTACGAGTAACTTACAGATAAACTATTTTAAAATGTAAATAAAATAAAATTCACACAATTTACATACTATCTAATACAACAATACTGTTTCAAACAATATAATAATGGAGATTAATGTGGAGACTACCAGGTAATCTAATCTCCATTTTAAAACTTTAGCTAAAAGTAATCATTTTGATAAGAAAGAGTCCTTATGACCTGAACAATACAACACCTTAAAAATTAAAATAGATACACATATAAAACACCCATATGAAATTAAATGCAGTATTGGATTTACAGTAAGGAAATAAGTACACCCAATGAGAACCACAGACTGAAAACAGTCAAGGAAGAGCGTTAGCCTTTTGGAATATTGACAGTGCTCATTTGCATTTAACTTGAAACAAAATTCAACTGACATAAAAAATACAAAGAAGTCTTCTGTAAAGATAAGACCACAACTATTAACTTTGTCAAATTAACCATTTTTGTGCAGAAAAAATGTCATGTTTGCCTTTTCAGGATGGATACGAGATCTTTAAAGTACATGCTGTTATAATGTGCAGCGCTGTTTATTATTAATATAACGGCCCGTCATCAGACACATGTAGCCTACCGGATGGTTTTATAAATCGATCGCTCCATAACGTTATCCAAGTCAGAGCTTTTTGTATGGGCAGAGATCATTATTTTAAGTGTGTCTTTATGAAGTGTCTTGTTAAACGTTTCCATATCACCGGGCCGCCGTGTTCCGCTGTGTGTTTTTTGGGTTTGTCTCCACCGCCGTGCGTAAAGGCAGCACTAGAACAGCTGACGGGAGGAAGCGTGCAGGCGGCCGCTGCCTCATCGTCAGCCTACACGTGCCTAATACATGCGTGACAATACTGCTAGATCAAGTGTCATTTGCAAAAAGAAATGCATTGCATTGACGTTCAACAATAGTCTGACATAAAGAGCGATCAGTCTGTGAAACTGCGAACGTGAGCGACTGTTGAGCACTCGTGCGCGCGCTCCTCGAGACGGTCGGGCTCGTTCTCGTCACTCACAGCCCGGTGAGAAATGCTCCTTGCGGTGTTCACAGAACAGCATCCGCGAGCGGACATGCTTCATCGATCATGACATAAAGAGCGATCAGTCTGTCAAAATACAAACGTGACTACAGCAGGGGGCGGCACCCATGGACATATAAAGAAAGGCGGCACCCATGGACGGCGGCACCGAAATGAGGCACCGAAACTTTCATTCTTATTCGGTCTGGTTACTACCGCTTACGTCGGCACCGGTGCCATACTGGTACCGGGTTTCGGTGCCCAACCCTAACTGGGACACAGGTTGTTTATCTCAACTGTGTGTGTGTGTGTGTGTGTGTGTGTGTGTGTGTGTGTGTGTGTGTGTGTGTGTGTGTGTGTGTGTGTGTGTGTGTGTGTGTGTGCGTGCGTGTGTGTGTGTGTGTGTGTGTGTGTGTGTGTGTGTGTGTGTGTGTAAACTGAACACTCAGGTCCCTTCATAGAAATACATTGTTGTGAGTTGCTTTGTGGCAGGAGGTACATGGCAATGAAAGCACATTGTATCCATAGCAACTAGCTGGTTGAAGAGTTAAAATCATGATTTCCTTTAAACAACATATATTAGCCCAACGTTTTTACAGGACATATTTCGGATGCAGCCTCTTTTTATCCGTTTTATGACTAAAAAAAATACTATGTAAAGGTCTTTAAAATGCATTTTCGGCACATTTTATGATAAAAGCGTATCTCAAATGATAAGAGTAGGGCTGCAACTAACGATTATTTTGATAATCGATTAATCTGTCGATTATTTTCTCGATTAATCGATTATTAATCGATTAGTGTTTTGGTCCGTAAAATGTCAGAAAATGGTGAAAAATGTTGATCAATTTTCCAAAGCCCATGTTGACGTCCTCAAATGTATTGTTATGTCCAAAACACACAGATATTTCAGTTTACTGTCATAATAGGATAAAAAAAATGAAAATATTCACATTTGAGAAGCTGAAATCAGAGAATTTGGAAATGTTTTATTAAAAAATTACTCGAAACGATTAATCGATTATCAAAATAGTTGGCGATTATTTTAATAATCGATTAATAATCGATTTGTCGATTAATCGTTGCAGCTCTAGATAAGAGCAAATCCTACTATTGAATACCTTCAGAATAGTGTTAAGAAATGTTATGCAAAGTTGTGTTGATGTAAGTGCTTTAGAAGTTGAGATTTTTGGTTCAGAGTATTGAAAAAAACTAATCTTTAAAAATTCCTGTTAAAGAGGGTTGTACAGGAGAAATATACAGACGCAAACAGACAAGGTTTAGTCAAATAAACACCTAAATGTACATTGTGGACCTCTAATTTATGTTCACATGAAAGAAGCAAAATAGACAAAAAATCGATTTAAAAAATGTACCGGTGCTTGAAAAAAATCTATTTTTTCCTCTGCTGTGCCTCTCCTTAATACCTTCAATATGTTATTAAATCACCCATAGATTTTACTAAGATGAAAAAAAAACATCAGGCATAGTCTAGACATCTATATTTCCCCCTGTATAACTAAGCCATTTAGCAACCTGCCAAAGTATTAGGGGCCGAGTTGTATTTGTATGCTAAGCAGCCCGTTAGATATATACTGTATAGTGGGTCGCTGCCTCAATGGTGATTGATGGCGCCGACATTTCAATTCCTTTCACTGAATTATCGGGGTCCTTTCATTCAGTCCTCAAACACATTCTTATTTAAAAGACTTTGTCAGGTTGGCACAGTAGCGGGCAGCCCTCAATCTGTGACACACTTTGCCCCCCAAGTGTCACACACACAGCTGCTGTCCGAACGACAAATACTTTGACATTTGGGCAAGAATTACAAATGACCTCTCTTGCAGTCATGTCTTAGTTAGATTCAGAATTAATGACAACTTCTCACAAGGGAATTTTGATAGCACCTCCTACAACCACAGCCTTGGTAGATCCTATTAGCATGTGTGTGTGTGTGTGTGTATGTGTGTGTGTGTGTGTGTGTGTGTGTGTGCGTTTGCGAGTGTGTCTGTGTGTGTGACATGTATCTTTCCACTTTTTAAGCATCTTTTGAGAAACATATCAAGTATTATGAATTATAGTAGAAGAACCCGCTGAGTCCTCAAAATCTGTCATAATGAAAGTCTTGGCTTCTTCAAACAACTTGAAATTAAAGTGTCTAATTACCAGCACAGCACACACACACATACACACACACAGCATGCACACACACACACACACACTCAGAAGTCACTTGGCATGTGTGTGCCACAGCTGTGTGTCGTTAGTGTGGCACCTGCAGTGTGCGGACATTAATCATTTCCATCATGTGGAGTGTTTATTAAAGCTGCAACGCTCTCACAAACAAATCAAGAGCTCAGGCCGAGTTAAGGGCTGTTTCACGGAGACAGCCACTTGACCGCAGAATGTCAACTGCTGGAAAATTGAATTAATCAATTCTTAGAGGAGTTTTTCTTTCTGTTTCATGGGGTCAGGAATAATTGTGTATAATAAAGAGGCTACTAGGAATTCTTAAATGTTTATGAAACAGTCAGACATTTTTCCTCTGATGATTATAAACGAGACCATCGGTGCAAAAAATGCGATTTTACTATATAGTTTTTATTAATTCCTTTGCTCGGGTCCAAATTCCTGCAAAATCAGACAAAATGATTTACAGCATACAGGCAGACTGGAACATTCTGTGTTTATGAACGCTACTAAATCAAAGTTTACTTTGCTTCACAGTGGTCATATTACCATTATTAATCTGACATAGTCACATATAAATACATTACTTCATGGCCATGCATCTGGATTCGCAAAAAACACGTCCACCTTTGTCCAAGGGGGGGGGGGCGCTAGAATCAACACAAATTCAAAAGCTCCTCATAGCTACTGTAAGGGGAGCAGTATGTAAGATTGTCTGTTTAATTTATAACTATTGGAACTTGCACTTGAAGTATGTACAAAGAATGTGGATAGCCCAGGATTATTACTATCCCAATTTAAATTTCGTTGTAACCCATTTTTTTCTTTGGGATTTTAATTTTTTTTCTATTCAATTGCATGAAATAAATATCTATTCATTTTTGTGCATATTAATTAAAGTGACAATACGTAAATCACTGTTGGAGAAGCAACTTTTAGTTTTAATGCACCAAATATCTGGAACAAACTCCCAGAAAACTTGAGGTCTGCTGCAACTCTCAGCTCCATTAAATCAAATCTGAAGACTTTTCTGTTTCCCTTTTAGCCTGTCATTTTTATTTTATTTAAATGTTTTATTTCTCATTCGCTTTTCTAATGTGAATTCTATACTTGATATATTTTAATCTTGCCCCTGTAAAGCACTTTAAATGGCCTTGTGTCTGAATTGTGCTATAAAAATAAACTTGCCTTGCCTTGCCTAATGTTGTGATTCCTCTGCAGATGTGAACAGCTGGCTGGTGACGTTTGGTTTCCAGCTTTATAACGTGATCCCCGGGTACCGTAAACCCAGCACGGAGTCTATGGAGCCCAGCTACGAGCTAGTGAGAACACAGGTCAAGACCCAGGAGTGGGACAGCACCAAGGTATGGGACACTCACTCTACACACACACGCACGCACACACAAACGCACAGACGCACGCACATACACACCCACACACACACACACACACACACACACACACGCACACACACACTAACGCACGGACGCACACACACACACACATCACCAAGGTACAGTACCCTTCATCAGACCCATTTTTTTATAACATAATAATGTTATTAATGGACATTCCTTCATCGCATGAACTTACAATGGTGACAACATTCGAAAGTTGCGTGTTGACGGTTGTATTTGAGAAAATCAAAAATCAACAGCTGACTTAAAAGCCATGCTTAGCCTGAAAGTAACCATTAACAACTGGCTTCCTAGAAATGTCATGGAGTCAAAAGTACAATTTTTATCCTCAAAATATAGTGAAGGTTATAAGTTTAAAAAAGAACAGATACTCAAGTAAAGTACAAAGATACAAACAAAAATTTACTTAAGTTCAGTACATGTTTCCACTACAAACTTACTTTGTTACTGTCCCCAGTACTACTAGTCCAAAACTAATGGTAAATTGACTATATTACTGTCCCCCCCTGCCTTGGAGCTGCCAGCTATCAGACTCAAACACAGCCCAGTGATGCGGCTCCCTGCCCCTTAGTTAAGCCACATCTGAGGGGAACCAGGTTTGGGGCCTAAACAGCTTCTTGTAATTGTCCGGCCCATTAGGGAAATTCACTCTCCATTTTCCCCACCACCAAACCATCGATTTCATCTCAGTCTTACACCACTAGCCCACACACACACACACACACACACACACACACACACACACACACACACACACACACACACACAGTCCCAGGTCTGAGTAGTGGTGTAGACATGCTCTGATACCCTCGTTTATCGGACCCTTTTAAGTCGCTTCCAAATTCACTTGAATTATTTACGAGGCCACTGTTGTTGTGTTGGGTTTTTGGTTTCAACTATAGACAGTTAGTGAATGGCACCCATCGCATGTTTAGTGACACCTAAACATAGTGGAGTACTATTTGTTTTCATGCATTTTCATGATGTTTTTTAAGAAGAAAATGCATCATAAATCAGATAATTTACAACATATTACCAAATCCTTCTTCATTAGCCTTTAGCGGTGTGTTAAGAATGATTATGGAACGTTTTAGTTGATGTAAGTGCTTTAGAAGTTGACATTTTTTGTTTCAGAGTATTGGAAAAAAGAATGTTGAGATAATGGCTGTTAAAGATGGTTGTATAGGAGTAATATACAGATGCAAACAGACAAGG
>NC_137232.1:13666465-13676465 GCF_949987685.1 Ammodytes marinus | reverse complement strand
TTTAAGTCTCATATAATAAACATAAATACATATTCAACTATCTATTTTAAAGCTGTGTAACTGTAACTAAACCCATCTTATCTGTCTCTTTCTCCCACAGTCGTTGCTTGGCGTGCAGTGTGAGGTGCAGAGGCAGCTCAAGTCCTTCGTGAAGCTGGAGCGATTCGGTCAGATCTACCGAGCCAAGAGCGCCGGCTGCCCCCAAACCGAGTCCGACGTCATCTTCTCCACGGCGGGCTCCATCTTCGGGAAGGGCGTCAAATTCGCCATCCGGGACGGGCGCATCACCACCGACATCATCAGCTTGGCCAATGAGGACGGGCGGCGAATGGCGGCGGTTTTAAACGATGCATTTTACCTCGAATCGCTCCACTTTACCATCGCCGGAATGGACACGCACTACTTTGTCAAGGTCGGCTCGGTGGAAGGAGATTTAGCTTTGATCGGGATGACGGTCGGGCGACGCACGCTCGAAACGGGAGTCAACGTAACCGTGTCACAGGTAAATGCGGTGCTAAACGGAAGGACTAGGCGAATCACCGATATCCTGCTGCAATACGGGGCGCTGTGTTTGAACACACGGTATGGCAGCAGCGTGGATGAGGAGAAAGTCCGTGTGTTGGAGTTTGCGAGGCAGCGGGCGGTCGCGTCGGCTTGGGCCAGAGAGCGACAGAGACTCAGGGACGGAGAAGAGGGATCGAGAGTCTGGACTGAGAGTGAGAAACAGCAGCTGTTAGGTTCGGGAAAGGTGCAAGGATACGAAGGTTACTACGTGGTTTCAGTGGATCAGTACCCAGAGCTTGCAGACAGTGTCAATAATATCCATTTTATGAGACAGAGCGAAATGGGCCGAAGGTGACATGACACACACGAGTGAGTGAGTGATTGACTTGACTCATATATAAAGGACATGGGACTTCTTGCCAAAGACAGTTGTGTAAATGACCACTTTTCGTTTGTTTTCTTTTTCATTTGACTGTGTGAAACTTGTTTTTTTAAAATATACTGTTAAAGGTGGAGTCAGCGATTCTGGAGAACGCTTGTTGTCAAAATCTTTTTTTGGTCAAAATCAGTGAATATCTCCTCCTGATTTGCTACCAGACCAAATCCAGTGTTAATACACAGCCTAAAAAATAGGCATGTTGCACACCAGTTTACAGAGCCTAGGCTGCGTATTTACACCAGAAGTTTCAGCACACACACAGTACGGACAGGTAGCGCTGATCAGGAGGAGATATTCACTGATTTTGCAAAAAAAAAAAATCAAAAACAAGCATTCTCCAAAATCGCTGACCCCACCCTTGGAAGAAAAAAAAAACAATAAAGAAGACTAAGAAGAAAAAAACACGGTTGCAATCAGTTGCACTGTATTAATAGGCGCGTGCCCTTCTTGTCCGTTTGAATTTTTTTGAAGAATTCTTGAACAGTCTTTGCCCTCAAAGTGCGGCTGCTATGAGGAGGAACAAAGGAACTTTTCGCAACTGTGTCTGTGTGTGACTTTCAATTTCTGTGACTCCTTTTTTTCCCTTTTTTGTGATTCTGTTGAAAGGAATCGCAAAGAGGAGAGTATCGCGGTAATGCATTATGTTGACTGGCTCACCCTTTCTCGCTGCTTCTGCCAGACTGACTTACGCTAGATTGTTATTCATAAGCTTGCTCCATCCATTCTGCCTTTTTACAGAGCCTCAGCCAAGGAGATTCCAACTCTTTTAATCACTTATTTCTTCTTTTTTTAATACTTGAAGCCCTCTCATCCAGTCTTTGTCATCCATTAATAATACCATACTTTTCTTCAGTTGGCGGTAGAGCTCCTACATCAAAACCCCAACTCAACTATTCAAGGCACCTTTCATTTGTGTGATGTCGTCAATTCTTTTTTTACATTTTTTTTCAGAGGAAGATTGAAATTCGACATTGCACCATGACTCTGCATGTTGATGGCCCTCTTTACAGACTATGACATTGGCAAAAAGCTGCTTTATTCAAGTTTAAATTGTATGGTAACGCTAACAAAGGAATGTGAGGTCACTATTTTTATTTTGTGTGTATTTAATTTTTTAACTGGATTTTTATTTTTCATTTTTTTCGAGGGGAAAATTAAAGGTGCAGTGTGTAAAAATTATTGGCATTTTTCATAACAGACTTGGTGGAAATGGAATATAATATTCATGAGTATGTTTTAATTGATGTATATGTGTTTGAAAATAAAAGTACCTTGTTCCTACAGTAGCACAGAATGGACAAACTTAACGGCCTTACATTTTTTTATATATAGTGGGCGTCCTGGGGAAATGCACCTGTTGGAAGACCAAGAAGAAGAAGTACTATAGAATAAATAACTAAATACATCTTCACCTCATCACTTGATATTGTGGGAAGACTTGAGGCAGTGGTGGATGACTCCATCTTTACTCACTAGCTTCTTGTCCTTGAAGGCCACCGTAGCTTCTGTACATTTTCCAAAAGGGAAGGGTTAGCAAGGGAGTGTTTACATCTAGAATTCTCACCACTAGATGCCACTAAACACACAATAATACACACTGCACTTTTAAAACGATACAAAATGTCCTCTGCTACATTTTAATTGACAGTGGTCGAACAACTTCGACAAATGAAAATATTGAAGAGCCAACCAACCCTGTACGAAAATACTGTGGAAGTAAAGTCTGTATTAAACGACGAAAAGGTATTTTGGCGGGAATGGTTTTGACATACATTTTAAGTTTAGTTTTTTTATAAATAGCTATATGACTTAACAGTATAACAAATGTGAATTTAAAAAAAAAATGTGAACAAGTGTCCCTTTCTTCATTGTTAATTGTTGTACTTGAACAATACTCAAAGGGTGGAAATAAATTATGAAAGGTGGTTTTAGTTAAAGTCAACTTACTGTGTTTTTCATTAGACTGACTGACAATGTTTTATTGATCTTAAATTGACTATATGAAAAGGCAGTGTTTGTTTATCAAGCAGTATTCCTCACCACAATGTCCAATTAAATTAAAGGTGGAGACAGCGATTCTGGAGAATTATTTTTTTTGTCAAAATCTTTGTAAAAAAAATCAGGAAATATCTTCTCATGATCTGCTACCTGTCCGTACTGTGTGTGCACTGAAAACACACAGTATTAGTGCACAGCTTAGGCTCTGTAAACTGGTACTGCCACCGTAGCTAGCAACATGCCTGCTAGTATATCATGAGGAGATATTCACTGATTTTGACAAAAAAACAAGCGTTCTCCAGAATCACTAACCTAATTCAAAACATAGCTTGGGATGAACATTTTTCTACAGAAATGGGACTATGCAAAGATGGTCATTGTCATGTTAACCAGTGATACACACTACGCTAACATATGGGCTTTGGAGATAGATAGGCATTGTATTGTGTTGTTCTGTGGGGTGAGATGAAAATATACAGATTGCCTTTTTGCCCATATAGGCTTTACCCGCAGGTCCGCTGTCGAAAGTGCTTTCAGTTTCAAGAATATACTGTATGGGATCCGCATATGGTTGGCTGAAATGCATTAGACTTGCAGGTGTACTATAGTTTCCGTTCACAAACTGAAAGGTCGCCTGTACACGCCATGCAACTTGGAAATAACCGCACACGGATGGACACAGCTCTGTGTGTGTGTGTGCGTGTGCGTGTGCGTGTGTGTGTGTGTGTGTGTACGTGTGTGGACCTGCAAAGGACAGTTTTGGCTCATGTGGAAAATTCAAGAGGAGCGAAGAAGACTATTTTGAACAAATTGTGACATTAATAATTTGACTTCTGGTACTCTTCCTGACTTTCTTCTCATTTTGCCGTCCAATATGAACTGTGTGTGTGTGTGTGTGTGTGTGTGTGTGTGTGTGTGTGTGTGTGTGTGTGTGTGTGTGTGTGTGTGTGTGTGTGTGTGTGTGTGTGTGTGTGTGTGTGTGTGTGTGTGTGCGTGTGTGTGCGTGTGTGTCCTTGAGTGTTTGTGTGTGAGTATGAGAGAGATTGAGTGTCTTAATCTGTACAGACTTCAAAAGCAAACAGTCCACCGTTGTTATTATTATTTTTTTCTTTTCTGCTGTCTGTTGATTCAGTGACATTTTGTTTTCATAATAGAATATCAATGTTCAGCATATTATGAATGAAGGATCTTTGCATTGCATTGTGGGATATTGCACTGAGAGAACTGTTGCGTCATATACGACTATCTTTTTCTAAATGCTTTTTTTGACTCATTTTGAGTTTTGGGTTTGTTGTCGACACTGTGTTTTTAGCGCTTGTCTTTGACTAATGTACATATTGAAGACATCAAAGTAAAGCTGTAAATACAATGCAGAATGTAGATAACCTCTTGGAGCTACATCGGTGGTGACCCTGTGTAGTCTTTAGGTAGAAAAAAAATAAAGGGAATATTTTGTGTTTATATTTTGTGTTTTGTTATAAATTCTGTGTATTTTATGGGAAACTGAAGAATATTTGCTAATGCTTCTACTAAGGCGAGACACTGCAGGTGAATAGGGTAACATGTTTAACTAAAATATATCATCATGGAACTTTGCCAGTTGATTACTTACATTAAAACAATTTTTTTTTTATTATGAGATTTCATAAATGTTTGAATAAGTATGCACATTTGGCACGATCTAACTAAGTATGTGTTCATTTGCATGTCTTTAAAAAACATAAATCTAGACGTTGGATAAAGCCAAAGTTAAAATGTTATTGAATTGTTACAATATGTTAGTGTCCAAAGTGTAACCAGAACAGATTTTGATTACAGCCTTTCTTCATTTTATAAATCAAAAAATACTATGTACAGGTCTGAAGAAAAAAAAAAGTCAAATTACTTGTGTAGTTGCTGTAAGTGCTTTAGAAGTTGAGATTTCTGTTTCGGAATATTGAAAAAACTAAAGTTGAGATAATGTCCCTTAAAGATGGTTGTATAGGAGAAATATATATAAATTAGGGCTGTCAAATTAACGCGTTAATTTCGATTAAGTAATCACAGAAGAATTAACGCGATTAAAAAAAATAGCGCAGATTAATCGCACTTCTATAATGCCCTTTGACCCGGTGCAAAAGTGGTGCGCAGCTCGGTGAGCTGCACCTGTAGCTTGCATACACGGCCCGCACGGGTGAAAGGGAGAATAGTAAAGAGAGAAGCAGAGGAAAGGGCGGGGCCGAGGGCTCTATGGACGGTTTATGGTATGCTTTGGGCAAATAAGCATGAAGGTAGGAATACATCTTACTTTATTCTCCGCAGTGTCTGTGCATTATTGATTTAGTGGGTGCAACAATATAGGTTCAAAACAGTATCTCTCAATCTCCCTCTGTGTGTCTCAATTTTGTTTGCTAGCTGTCTCGTCTCGCGCGTAAACGGACACCCTATGTTGGTGAGGACCAGTGGACTGTATAGGTTGGGTTAAAGGGGATTGTGTTGTATAGGTGGCGTCGGTTAGAACCCCATAAGACGCATGAAGCAGTGGTCCAGTTTAGTGACTTTAACTTCTGTTGGCATTACATTGGCATACGGTGTGTTGCCGTTTGTGTGTGTTTGCATGGGGGTGTGTGGTCTAAAAGAAAGATACAAAAGGAAATACTAATTACCAATAATGTCACAGTATTAACTTAAGCAAGAACACACCACTATATACACAATAGAAAGCTACAGTGTACAGGTTAAGCTACACAGTCACTGCATTAATACCATAAATGAACAGGCTGCTATAAAGTGGCTAATATTTCTAAAGGTGCGAACACACTACACGCGTTACCCGCGTAAGATTTACCTGGGTATCGCAGCTAAAATGTTGCTTGATCATTTTGTGTCAAAAATGGTTCTACGCGCGTAACGTGCCTAGTCTCCTTCCCGATATTGTATTTCCCCTAATTAACCATGGCTGCGATCAGACCCGACCCGACACAACAGCGTGCATGTCCGCACAAAAACAACAACAACACGGCCAACAACTGTGCCAAAAGACAAACTGAACAGCACAAATAGCCTAGCATTAAAACAGCATTGCATATTCACGGCAGCTACAGCAGCATCGGTGCACGGCGGCACAACATAAAGCCAAGTAGCCAACATTACCCTACCTGGCTGTGACAGGGGACCGTGGCTGGCGTAGATCAACACCGGTGCTTCGCTGTACTTGTTGTGAAAGTCCCCCGGACATAGCCGTCATGTTTGGGTTCATAATATGAGGCGCTAGCCGCCAGCACACAACCGGGTGAGTTAACTAATGCTATACGGCGCTAACTTGTTTTATCGGCTAAAGCACAGCCGCACATATTCACTGAATTAACCAGGAAGTCCATTTTCCTGGTTTACTCTCCCCACGTCTTCTATTCCCGAGCTGCTGTCATACAGCACCGGGCCGCCTGCAATATATTTTTCTCCTCGGTGTCTCTCATCAGCCTCTGTGTACAGTACACTGTTCTCCGACCGTGCCAATGTATGTGACGTCGGGTCAAGCCCGACGTCACAATGAATTTTTTGACGTGAATACATTTGCTTTGGCACAACAGTTGATTAAGTTGACAGCAAGAAAATTTACTTTTACATGCAAAATACCTATTTTGGTGAAATAAACATGCTTACCACAGCACCATGAGGTCCTGTCTTTCAGGGCCATGGGGAAATGATAGGGGCTTGAAAACGTATATCTCACATGACCACAAACGTTTTCCGTTGCCTAGATACAGGGGGTGGCTCACATTACCCGATGCCTCAGATTCCCCCGTTCTCCCCTATATATGATTGAAACACTATATTTTGCCTGCAGTGTCTCACCTTAATCAAATTTCAAACCACACCTGCTTGGGTAGATTTTAATATATTCGAAAGCTTAAAAATGTTTATTGACATCTGTAGTTTATCTCTCACACACACACACACACACACACACACACACACACACACACACACACACACACACACACACACACACACACACACACACACACACACACACACACACACATTTAATTCTCACCAATTTCTTAAAACCTTAATGAGGCAAATTTGATGCAATATGATAATGTGATATTGCACCATGTGCTATGTGCTAGTTAAACAGGCGCTAACACCTGTTTACATCTCATACCTATTAAGTTCTCACATGGCTTGAACGTGTGCTGTCTATGTAAGTAAGTAAGTCAGTCAGTTTTATTCATACAGCATTGTTTAAACATGATTCAAGAGATTTAAGATGGTTTATTTTTCATATGCAGAACAATTAGCAGGCATACACACACACACACTCACACACACAAACAAACAAACAAAAACACGCACTACAAGCACGCAAATGCCTAGGCACACACACACACACACTCATGAGCAACTGCAAGCGAACACACAAACACACACAGGCTCCTCTCAACAACACAATGAAGACACATGGAAATCAATAATAACAGTACTATAAACATTTACTAAGTGTCTCACAAACAAAATGTAAGTCAAATAAATATACAGAAAGTAAAAAAAAAAATTAAATTGATAATATTTTAAATTGATTTCTGCATTTTGGATAACCAGGATATAATAAAAAACATATATATAGTGAATGTATTGCACTGTTATAAGACAAGGGGGCCTAGAGGGGAATGCTATGTTAAAGACTTTTTATTAACTTGTCAAAATGGAGAGCTGATCCTTTGATGTAACAAAAGCCGCTCGGAGACTGTGTTCTTAAACTTGATAACTTTGTTTAAACAAGTGGAGCTCTGGGGCGAATCATGTTAGCAACTGTGTGTGTGTGTGTGTGTGTGTGTGTGTGTGTGTGTGTGTGTGTGTGTGTGTGTGTGTGTGTGTGTGTGTGTGTGTGTGTGTGTGTGTGTGTGTGTGTGTGTGTGTGTGACGCTGGCTTAGGATTTGTTGCCAGTGTGTGGTGGCAGCAAGGGGATCCTGGGACATTTACACAGCAGGCAAAGCTGAGATCAGTATTCAGAAGAAACCAGATTTTTTGTATTACATTTTATTTTAATAAATATGCAAATGTGCCAATATCTAACTATCATGCGTACATTTGCATCTGTTTAACAATCAAACAACTGAATAAAGCCCTATTTAAAATCTTTATTTATTCCATACAACATATTATATATTTCAGTGGTCAGTTTCTTACAGAGCAGATTTCGGAAAAAGCTTTTTTTTTTTTATATATAAATCAAAAAATACCATGTACATGTCTTTAAAAAAAAGCATTTTCGACATGTTCTGTAAGACGAAATGCATCATAAATCTGACACTTAACAACATATGAACAAATCATTCTGCAATAACCTTCAGAATAGTGCTGAGAATGATTATGGAAAGCCACCATCCTCCCTGCCCAGGAGAAAGCGAGTGATTGGCTAGTTTAACATAAGCAGTCAGCATGCTAGTTTGCTATTCTCCACTTTGCATTAATGTGAGAAATACACTGCTGATTTCACTGTGGGACAGACATACGTCATAGGGAATGATCACACACTCATATTTGCTTTAGCTTGGTTGACTACGCAGATTTTTTTGCAAAGTAAATTTCAGACCCCACATGCCTCCTGCACACACACACACACACACACACACACACAGATACAGACGAGCACATACATGCACACGAAAGCACACACACACAGACACACACACACACACAGTGGCTGCTAGCAGAAATGATTCATGCTGCAGAGAGGCAAAATTCACTTTCGCCTGAAGGACTTTATTCTTAATTCTTTTGGCAGAATCTTAATTTAAATATCTTCTCCTCAGCCCCCGTTACAGAGCAAGAATGAACACAAACTGAAAGTTCCCCCGGACCACCTTTAAGCACATCCAAATGACAAGCTGTTTGTGGATTAATATATCAGAATGTATAATACTTTAAAATGCACCTTTTCTCTAGAGAAAAAAAAAACGTGAATGTGTTGGTTAACGCATACTGTAGCATTGTGCTCTATCACAGAGCTCTGGTATTGATGAATGACCTTTTTAAAACCTCACATATTTGCTGATGTGCATCGGTGCTTTAGTGAAAATGTTTGTCATTGCTCCTTTAATCGATTGAAGCAACACAATGTGACAGCAAAAAATAACAAATGATCCTTTGATCCTAGTAAAATTCACATAACACACAGACCAGCCTGTGTCTGGTTTAATAATGGGCACACAACCAATATTCAGGTCACACATGTCTGACAAAAAAAAAAAAAAAAATCTTTTTCAACTCTTTTTTAGTGTTGGTCTTGTACATGCTTGTCTTTTTCTTAGATAGCTTTGTCTGAAATAATTGGTTTCAAAGTCCAGTCTAGGTTGTACAGCCATTTTCTAGTGTCTGACTAGCTATGATATGGTCCCATTGGTACTTTTAAAACTAAGATTACATTCAAATATGTCTCGCACCATCCAGATATTTATATGAAAGGCAAAAAGGAAATTTGACAGGTTATGGAAGGCAGACATTTCTTGAAAAAAAAAAAAAACTTGCATGATGAACTATTTCTCATTACCTGAGCTAATTCTGATGTGGAGATATATAGCTCCGGAGAGACCAGTCTGGATGTTTCTTGAATCTTCATCTCTACATAACTTATTGAAAATGCTCTAAATGACAAAAAATGTTATTGAAATTTGGTAGAAATGTTGTCAGTTGTTTATGTTATAAAATCTAAATGTTCATTCTACTCAAATACAGTATATGCCTTTAAAGAGTAAAACAAGAGACACTGAACATTTGGAGTCGTATCTTCATTTTTTCCAGAGATATATCTTAAAATTCTCTAACACACTCCATCTGTTAACTCTCACTGATAATTTGAACACTCTGAGCCTAGCTATTTGATTTCATTTTAACATAATTTATTACATTTTCACAACTTTGTTTATTTTTAAAACGCATGTTTTATTATATAAAATTCTTTGAAAGACTTTATTAAGCTGAAGTCTGCGAGTGGGACTGGCACCAGGGCCACAGCCCGAGGAGACTGTGACGTCCCATACAGACGCACTACATTCGGACAAACTGTTCTGTCA
>NC_137232.1:13656465-13658965 GCF_949987685.1 Ammodytes marinus | reverse complement strand
AAAACTCTACACACTTATCTCATGGCTTAACCACATCCTGCACAACACTGTGGATTTCCAGCACTTTTTCAAATGCTAACACACTGCTGTCACAACTGTAAACCACACATTCAAAACGGAATGTATTTCAGCCTAGTGCATTTTAAACACTGCTGATTGCAATTCCAACTGAAACACTAAGAAAGTGTCTTGTTTTAGACTTGTTAGTGAACATACAGTATATACAGTATGTAGTATAGGCCTATATATTTTTGGAGGAAATGGACCAATGAAGACAGGTTGTTGGAGGGAGAAGAGAGGCAGTGAGAGTTTGAATGTGTGGAAGACCTAGTAGACATAGAGCTGTATTTTCTGATGACTGTAAATACAGTAAGGGCAACACTGATAGACCCTGTTGTGAATCATGGTCTCTCATTGAAAGAGGCAGGGTTGAGGGTGCAAACCAATCTGCAAAGATCCAAAGTTGAATCTGTAATACGAATTTTCCAGCAAACAAAAATGTAAGAGTTGCATCCTTACAGTAAATGACAACATTACAGGAATTGTATTTCTGTATTACAATTTTAGAATATTTACACTGATAAATATCAATAAAATATAAAATAAAAAGATGTATCTATTGAAGCAAAGGTCTGATTTTCATTTATTTTTGTTTACCTAAACATAACTGGTATGTTATAAAATAAACAATTTCATGTGAAATAATTTCACTCTTTCATCAAAGAAAATATTACGTTATTTGTGTGAAGTAACTCAAATTATTCAAACTGTAAAGATTAAAAGTTTGTAATTTGTGTATTGGGGTTTGATGCTAGTGTTTATACTCTGAGTGTGTTCTGAATGACAGTATGTGTTATCTCAATGAAGCTGGTTCATAGTGTTTGCTGCACTGAACCTGTTGTGCAGGTGAAGTGAACTGTTCAGCTCCAATGAATGTTGGTAGTGCAGACTGTAGTTAGAGTTTTGCACATTGAGCTACAGTTGTGCCCACTGTGGTTTAGCGATCGAAAAAAACTGTAATACAACAAAAAAAACGGGCAATGTTTCATAATGATATCTACAAGTTCAGAATGAACCCTATTCACCTGCAGTGTCTACTCATAACTCAGTTATTTTCAAATCCTTTAATACCTAAAATACTTTAATATTGAAAATTAAATGGCTGAGGAGGCATGCTAACAAAAATAACAGCTCTCACTGCCCACTACTATTTGTGAAATGCTAATCATTTTAATGGCATTTTTGAAATACAGTCAGTTTGCCATTTCAATCCTGCCAGTCAAATCTGACCTCTAAATAGTGCTTGTTGAAATGGGACTCAGTAGAGGGCTTCATTTGGCTAAAAAGGCTTAGTTATATCCAGAGTTAGAAGGTAATTACAGTAAGTAGGTACAATTTGACAGTCAAATGAGGGTCATTCAGTTTTTTAGCATAAGTAGCCAAGTATCTTATTGGAACAGAATGCATGTGCAAAAATGAATGTCCTGCCACTTTGGTTTTTAGCTTTGTACATTTTAATCGCAAAGACAGACCGACAGACAGACAGACAGACAGACAGACAGACAGACAGACAGACAGACAGACAGACAGACAGACAGACAGACAGACAGACAGACAGACAGACAGACAGACAGACAGACAGACAGACAGATAGATAGATAGATAGATAGATAGATAGATAGATAGATAGATAGATAGATAGATAGACAGACAGACAGACAGACACACACACACACACACACACACACACACACACACACACACACACACACACACACACACAACAGAAACCGTGTAACTTCGCAGCAGGTTAAGAAGCTGAAAATGTCCGATATAAGAGTCGTAAAATCTTCAGGTACCGATCATAAACATCCAACAGTGGCCATTTTTCTTTTCAAAACATCACTGAAAATATATGACATGGGGAAAAAATGGAAGCTAGTCTCATTGAATACACACACACACACACACACACGCACACACGCACACACGCACACACACACACACACACACACACACACACACACACACACACACACACACACACACACACACAGTATTATCCTCATATAAACCTCAGCTTCTTTAGTTGAAGCAGTGCAGCAGCAGCAGCTGTAGAAGCCCAAATCTCCTCTCAGTAACGCGGGTTGTTAGTTCCTTTTGATTTGTGTCGGCGGCCTGTCACCCAAACCCATTCCCTGGAATGACATCACTATAATGCTCTAATCAGCACTTAACGAGGCGCGTTACATAAAATCAATTCCCCCTTTCATTTGAGAATGCTGAATATTTGGGAGGGAGCTTGTGAAGGCCCTTAGAAACGCTTTAAAACGCTGTCAATACGGTGGGTGGGCGGGTGTGTGTATGTGTGTGTGCTGTGTATATGTGTGATGGTGTGTGTGTGTGTGTTGCAATCTGTGGTGCGTGTGTGTGTATGTGTCATTGTGTTTGTGTGTGTTTGTGTGTGTGCATGTGTCATTGTGTGTGTATGTGTCATTGT
>NC_137232.1:13636465-13651465 GCF_949987685.1 Ammodytes marinus | reverse complement strand
GAAATGATTTGGTAATTTGTTTTCCAAAGATCTATTATCAAACTAATATTGTACCTGAGTCTCAACTAGCACAATGCTGTGGTGAAGTTTTAAAAATTAAATGTGAAACCATCCAAATTGTGTGTAAATTTTTTTTTAAATAAATGTACATTTAGATGGCAATTTATTAAAGAAAATGAATGTGTACTGGAGATATTGGTTTATGAACTGTATATGCATATATTTCTGTATTATCAACGGCCAAGGGAACATCGAACTGTACTGTTGAAAGAGAGCGAGAGAGTGTGTGTGTATGTGTAGTACAGGTAACGTTGAAATTATAGTTAAAAAAAAAATAAAACACACATTTCCAAGTCCATTTCCAGCTGGAAAATGAACCCCTAAAGCTAACTGTACTGTTGATTTGTTTTCCCGTGTGCAGGGCTGGGTCCGCTCCGTCAGACCTCAGAAGGCAAATCTCTTTCTCCATGTGAACGATGGGAGCTCTTTGCAGTCGCTGCAGGTCGTGGCCAGCTCAGAGCTAAACCATCCGTAAGAATCTGTTGTATTCCTTTTGAATTATTATTATTATACCATTCAGTGTTAAGGTATGAAAGGTGAACAAACTTAAAGGTGGAGTCAGTGATTCTGGAGAACGCTTGTTGTCGAAATCACTTTTTTTTTTGTCAAAATCAGTGAATATCTCCTCACCATCCGCTACCTGTCCATACTGTCTGTGTTTGCTAATAAAATAAATAAATAAATGAAGTGTTAATACACAGCCTAGACCCTTTAAACTGGTGTGTAAACAGAAGATGGGTCCACCATAGCTAGCAACATGCCCGTTTACTTAGCCTATGCTGTGCATTAACACTGGTATTTTTTTCAGCACACACACACAGTACGGACAGCCAGGTAGCAGATCTTGAGGAGATATTCACAGATTTAGACGACAACTGAATTGATAACAGGCGTTTTCCAGAATCAGTGACTCCACCTTTAAAACCCACTCTCTCGGGCGCTCTGGTGGTGTAGTGGATAGAGCGCGTACCATATTGGCTCCGGCCTTCGTTGCAGTGGTCGCAGGTTCAAATCTGACCCGTGGACCTTTACTGCAGGTCATCCCCCCCTCTCTGTCTCCCCATTTCAACTCTGTACTATCTAATAAAGCTTGAAAATGCCAAAAAAAAAAAAAAAACAATAACACACTGACTCTCTCCCTCCCACTCTGTCTCTCTGCAGGTTGCTCACATTCGGCAGCGCTGTGGAAGTCACCGGTGTTCTTAAGAAAAGTCCAAATCGGAAACAGCCGGTTGAGCTGGAAGCCGAAAAAATACATGTAGTTGGAGAATGTAACCCTGTGGTGTGTAAAATATATTCACACACGCATTTAAACTGAAGTGCCCTGTTAACTTTAACCAACACATTATCTCTTTAACATCCAATGTGGTTATTCAATAGAACATTTATTTTAAAGGTCGAGTTGGCGATTCTTGAGAACGCTTGCTGCCTGTCTGTACTGTGTGTGCACTGATAGAAAATAAAACCAGTGTTAATACACAGCCTTGGCTCTGTACACATTTTTTTTGATTTGATTTGATTTGATTTATTAGGATCCCCATTAGCAACACACCGGAGTGAGAGCTAGTCTTCCTGGGGTCCGAAACACATGCATGTTGCTAGCTACGGTGGGCCCATTTGTGTACATACCCTTTGTTTACGCACCAGTTTACAGTGCTAAATTCTAAGCTCTGTATTTACACCAGATTTTCTTTCAGCGCACCCACACAGTACAGACAGGTAGCGGATTGTGAGATATTCTCTTATTTTGAAAGAAAAGTGATTTTAACAACAAGCATTCTCCAAAATCTCTGACTCCATCTTTTAAGAGTGTAGCAATGTCTTTTTTGTTTTCAGGATTTCCCCTTCAAAATCAAAGAGAGACACAGTCTGGAGTATATTCGCCAGTTTCCTCATCTCAGGTGTAGAACAAATGCCTCTAGCTCCCTCTTGAGAATACGCAGCGAGGCCACCGCAGCCATTCACTCCTACTTCAAGGTGAGAACTAACATGGAGGACATGTTTGGTGCATGTGGGTTGCCAGGGTCTTTAACAGATTACAGAGAAAGACTATTTGGGGTCGGAGATAAATGCCATTTCGATTCTAATGTATGTCTTGCATATATCAGAACTGACAATAAAAAACGTTGACTATTTGACTTGATTTTTTGTTCATAATTTCATTCATCTTTTTGCCGTAGGAAAATGGCTTTGTGCAGATCCACACTCCAGTCATCACTTCGAATGACTGTGAAGGGGCAGGAGAACTCTTTCAGGTTGAGGTGAGGATGCACAGACGTAGTTAAAAACGTTATTATGTTTAAAAGTGTGTACAGGGAATTAGTGTTTTTCAGAAAAGACTTAGTGGAAATGGAATTTCATTTATTTATAAGTATGGTTTCATTAGAATGTAATTGCTTGAAAATAAAAGTTTTTTTAATAACCTTAGAACACAATCAAAGCTCAGATGTAAACAAAGGGATTAATTACATTGTTTTTAACTTAAATATTATTAATTATAATAATAATATTAATATAATGCTTCTCCCGCAGCCCTCAGGCCCAGAAAACGCGGAAGAGGAAAACTTCTTCTCTGTCCCGACGTTCCTGACTGTGTCTGGGCAACTTCATCTGGAAGTGATGTCAGGGTGAGATTCAATACACCAATGTCTATGTGCTAGTAGTAGCCTGGTCCTACCAGACCATCATACTTTGTTTCATTAGTACAGAAGGTCTGGAAGTGCTGTAATTGACAAACCTAAACTCACTTAAAGGCGGGTGTCTGTTGAAGTTTAAAACTATTGGATCCGCCCAGTGCCACTCTGGATCTGCCAACCAATCGCATAACATTTGGTTGTGACGTCATGCGCCGGCTTCAGACTACAACTGAAACTAGCTCACAACCTCAACGTCACAGCATGTGAATACGGAATACATTCAGATGGATCCTCAGTGACATAACGACAGCTGTCACAATTGAGATGCTTCTAGCGGTCAAAAAACGTATGCCCTTCCGGGGTCAAACAACAGAGGTAACCCAAATGACATACCCTTTATCCCTGTGCCCACAATAGGGCAGCAACACTCAGTAGTCAAAACAGACATTACAACATAAATGGAAAATGGCTCTTACAGTTATGGTTAGGGTTAGAGTTAGTGCCTTCCAGGCTGCTCCAGGCAGCGCTGCCTCCAAGGCTCCATTGGGAGGACAAAACATCATCGAGCCCTTCAAGGACAAGAAGCTTGTTACTAAAGATGGCTTCATCCACCACTGCCTTAAATATTTCCACAATATCAAGTGATGAAGTGAAGATGAATTTAGTTATTTATACTAAATTCATCTTTGTACTTCTTCTCCGTCTTCCAAAAGGTGCATTTCCCCAGGACGCCCACTATATATAAAAACGCGTAAGGCAGTAAAGTTTCTCTGTTCTGTGCTACTGTAGAAACATGGCGGTGCAACATGGTGGCCTTGCTCCTATCTAGATATGTCCATAAATATAACAAACTGAAAAAGCAGCTATGGCGGAGGCCAACCCCCCACAGGGGAGTTAGGTCTCATCACCCCCGAGGCTTTGCCACTGTGCAGTTGTTTGACTCAGTGACTTCTGCTTCTACCATAGAGGGCGAGTTAGAAGGATTCAGGAGTTCGTCAAAGGGCTCCTTCCACTGGCAGATGACCTCGTCAGTTGAGCTCACCCTCCTTACTGTACACAGCTTGGATTGTTCCCCGTTTCCCCCTCCTGAGGTGCTGGACTTCCAGAAACACATTGGTGCCGACCAAAAGTCCTTCTCCAACCTTACCAGCGGTATCCACCACAGTGTTTGATGGTCACAGCCCCCTGAGGCACCTAAGACATTGTGGTACCAGCTCCCTGCCGCAACTTTGGCGGCAATGGAAGTTTTGAACATCGACCACTGCCCCCAACCTCCACAGGGATGCCAGAAAAGGTCAACTGGAGGTGTGAGTTGAAGATCGCTTGAACGCGGGCCTCCTTCAGATGTTCCCAGTTCACATGCACGACCCGTTTGGGTCCGTCCAGAGTCTTCCTCCAACGTTTGACCCATCTCCCAACCAGATGGTCGTCAGTTGCTCTGTTACCCCTACACTTATTTTTGAACATCTTTATGTTGGAACTTAGGGCTGGCCCGAACTATTCGAATATTCAAATACTCGTTCGGAAAATTAGTATTCGGAGCTTAAATTAGTATTCGGAGCTTCGTTTTTTTTTTTTTTTCTTTTTTTTCAAATGTTTTCTTTGCAAGAAGCAAGTACTGCAATATAATGTCATCAACTAATTTTACATTTGGATATAAAAGTTAGTAGTAGTAGTAGTAGTATTGCTTGTTTAGGAGGATATTACATCACTAAGTGTCATAGCGCATCCATTACTTCACCTCAGAGCACGTACATCTTCAACAAAATATGCAGATACTGTCAAAATTGGTTCCAGGGAGTATATAGGGATTATTAATTTTTTTTTTTTTAAATTTTATTTATTTTTTTATGTTGTTTTTGATGGTGTGTTTTTCTGGAACGAATATTCAAATATTCGCTCGGAAAAACCAACGAATATTCGAAGCCTGAAAAATGGCATTCGGGCCAGCCCTAGTTGGAACATGGTGTTAGTAGTAGACAAACCATGACGAGCACAGAAGTATAATAACAAACAGATCAGGAAGGCCGTTCCTCCCAATCACGCCTCTCCAGGTGTCTCCATCAGAACTATGGAGTCCCTTACCGGAGCCCCACCCAGGTCTCAGTTTAGGGTCTTTAAGAAGGCCGAATACTCTGAGCTGCTGTTCGGTGCATAAGCAGAGACAACAGTCAGTTTTCCATCCCAGTAGGGAGGCTTCCACCGGGCTGGGTCTCGGCTCTTCTTCTACCACCATCGTCCATGAGGTCTTTTTGAACCATTATCAGTCCCTTACCTGAGACCAATACGCCTCTGGAGACCCTATCAGGAGCACTAGGCTCAATACAAGGGACATACACATCTCTCCACCGCGATAAAGTGACGGTTACCGGAGAGGCTTATGAAAATACTTATGAATATTGCATTCCATTTTCTACCAAGTAAAAAAAAATCCAATTCCCTCCACACACTGCACCTTTAAGAGACAGACAAATACACATTATACTCTAGTATATTTCTAATGACGCTTTGTCCCTCATACTCTTTCAGGGCCTTTTCTCGAGTCTACACATTTGGACCAACGTTTCGTGCGGAGAACTCCCAAAGCAGACGCCACCTGGCTGAGTTTTACATGGTGGAGGCCGAGGTCTCGTTCACACAGTCCATAGAGGATCTCACCAAGGTAGGAACACCATGGCTGTGTTCCAAACGGCCCTACTAACGTCCTCCCTCCCTACATACTAAACATGTATATACTCCATACTGTCTACTTAACGATCGATTGTGTATACGTGGTTCGTCGGACCGTTTACACTGAAGTATACAGAAGCAATAAAGAATAAAAAAAAGAAACTCTGTTTCGTTTGAAAAGACGCAATGCATTGTGGGGCAGTGTGTGTTGAGTAGGAAAAGTAACCTATCGATCCATAGAAAAAATCTTCCCGGAAGTTAGAACTCATCCAGGCATTTCTCATGCACAAACTCACAAGCACAACCACTACATAATCAAATTGAGGTCAGAATTAGTATGAGAAGGACGTTAGTAGGGCTTTTCGAACAGAGCCCATGTCCTTGTCCTCAAATACAATATTGTTCCATGTCAATCAAATAAGCGCACTAGTTACAATGTTATAGCCTGTTACAGTACTTGCTCTTCACTCAGAATATCTGTGTGTAAACGATAGATGATGTTGAACCTTTCTGAAAACCATCTTAACATGCTATGAAAATAAAAGATCCCTTTTCCTGGAGAACGCTTGTTGTCAAAATGACTTTTTGTAAATATCAGTGAATACCTCCTCATGATCCACTACTTGTCTGTAAAGGGGAAAGTAATCTGGTATTAATACACAGCCTAGGCTCAGTAAACGGGCATGTTGCTAGCTAAGGTGGGTCCCCTTTTGTTAACATACAGTTTGTTAACAGAGCCTGGGCTGTGTATTAACACCTGTGTTCTTTTTAAGCGCACACACAGTATGGACAGGTAACGGATCTCGAGGAGATATTCACTGGTTTTTTTTGACAGAAAGTGATTTTTACAACTGGCTGACTCCACCTTGAAGATTAAATTGTACACTTACCTTGTGTGAGTATACTACTGCCCGTGCACTGAGTTACCCAGGAGAGCTTTAATGATTAAACTGTGTCCCACTCCTTTAGGTCATGGAGGACATGTTCAGAGCCACCACGGAGCAGGTCTTGGCCCAATGTGAGGAGGACGTGGATTTGTTTCACAAGCATGTCAGTCCTGGACACCGGGTGAGTCCAGAAAGTCAATTAATTGAACTCACATACAGTTAAATACAGTTCCTTCTACAGTGCATACGGAAAGTATTCACATCGCTTCACTTTTTCCACATTTCGTTAATGTTATGTTACAGCCTGGAATAAGCTGGTTGAATTTTTTTTAAATGTATTTATTTATTTATTCCTCAAAATTCAACATATTATACCCCATAATGAGAACTTTAAAAAAATGTTTGTTTGATATTTTTGCAAATGTATTAAAAATAAAAGAAGAAATCACTTGAGTAAGTATTCACAGCCTTTGCTCAATATCAACCGCCTCAAGTATTGATATTGATTGTGTGTATAGGATTTGGCATTTTGTCCATATAAATATTCTTACTATTTGTTTCTTTTTAATTGCTCAAGGGATCCTATTAACTTAATGTTTTTTTCTATAACTATAATGTATGTATTTGTATGTATTTTTATTTTATTTTGCATGTTTTTTGAATATTATTTTAGTCTTGTCATCAAAGCTTATATATGCCAAGTATCTTGCTTGTATTAATAAAACAATATATATTATTATTTTATAGAAAGGTGCTACGAGGAACTTTTAAATATTTCTCAAATGAGACCATCAGTGCAAAGAATGCTATTTTTATATAGTTTTTCTTAATGCCTTTGTCATGGGTACATTCACCCAGGAACAACAGCTGGCATATTAAAAACACTATTGCTTTTGTCCAAAGAGGTTTCTAGAATTTACACAAACTGAAAGTTCCTCGCAGCACCATTAACTCAGATAAATGATCTAGCTCTTTATAAAACAATATTTGATATGAATTAACTTGTTTTTCCTTTTTGCATCAACACACTCCTTCTTAAGGCCACAGTAGATTCTATGATGAAGAAGAAATTCCCTGTGTAAGTCCATGTGTATTTTTTTCTAAACGATTGAATTATACAAATAAACTCGTCAAACATTGGAGTCCTTGAGTGATACTTTCTCATTCTACTTTCAGCATTACCTACAGTGAAGCCATCGACATCCTAAACCGCAGCTCTCAGAAATTTGCCTTTCCAACAGATGTAAGTGCCGATAGTTTTATTTAAAAACGTTGTTTTAAATGTTTTAACTTGATATCTTCCTCCACTGTATATTTGCTATGAAGGCGAGACACTGCATGTGAATGCGGTAACATTCAACTTATGGATAGAAACATGCCAGTTGATTACTTACATTAAAACAATTATTTTTTGTGTTAAACGTTATTCAGAAATGTTTGAATAAATATTTGGCAATATCTTACTACTTATTTGTACAATTGCATATCTTAAAAAAACAGAAATCAAGATGTTGGATAAAGTTTAAATAGCAGTTAAATATTTTTTTTCCAGCGTATTTTGGATACAGCCTTTTTTCATTTTATAAATAAAGAAATACTACGTTCAGGTTTTATTTTTTTATTTTCTTAAATAAGAAAATGTATCATAAATCAGACAATGAACAGGACATGGACAAATCCTTCTGTAATAACCTTCAGAATAGTGCTAACAATGATTATGGAAAGCTAAGTTGATGTACGTGCTTCAGAAGTTGAGATTTTTGGTTAACAGTATTGAAAACAAAACTATTATAAAAGTTGAGATAATGACCGTTTAGATGGTTTTACAGGAGAAATATACCGACGCAAACAGACAAGGTTTAGTCAAAAAAACACCTACATGTACATTTTGGATATTGCATTTATACTAGTATGAAAGAAGACATGTTATGGAAGCAAAATCGCCCAAACATCTCTAAATTGACCAGTGCTTGAAAAAAAAAATATATTTTTGCCTACAGTGTCTCACCTTAAAGGGGCACTATGACATCATCAAGAAAGTTCTAGATTGCAACGCTCCCTGGATAACCCCTCCCCTTTTGAATAATAACAGAAGCTACAGCGGCCTTCAAGGACAAGAACAATTCTAAATTTTAAACAATGCACCTCATGACATTCCAACCAACATGGATTCCTCCATAAGACATACCCTCTCAATGTAGAAAATGTAATATTAATATTTGTAATTCTCTGCTCAGGAAGATAATTTAGATTATTGGCAGAGGTGATTGTACACCAATGAGGACATATTTATGAACGAGGATATTGATTTTAGCTAATACATTACTTTAACAATATGATTCCATATTGACGTTAGCATTTCCTGTCCACAGTGGGGCTGTGACCTTCAAACAGAGCACGAGAAATACCTGGTGAAACATTGTGGCAACGTTCCAGTCTTTGTCACTGATTATCCCTACGATCTCAAGCCTTTTTATGCAAGAGACAACCGGGACGGTCCCGCGCATACAGTGAGTAGGACGTAGTTAGTTCCTCTGTTAAAAAATGCAGTGAGAATCAATGATTTAAAGATGGAGTCAGCCATTCTGGAGAATTATTTTTGGCAAAATCACTTTTTGTCAAAATCAGTGAATATCTCCTCACCATCTGCTACCTGTCTGTACTGTGTGTGTGTGTGCGAAGAAAAGTAAATGTGGTGTTAATACACAGCCTAGGCTCTGTAAACAAAGGGGGCTCAACATAGCTAGCAACATACCCGTTATGTTTACAGAGCCTAGGCTGTGTATTATTACTGTATTTTCAGCACACACACAGTACGGACAGGTAGTGGATCGTGAGGAAATATTTTTTGACAACGAGTGTTCTCCAGAATCAGCTGACTCCACCTTTAACCCTTGAGTTCCTTCTTTGTAATGCCAGTTGGGTTATCGCAGTGATTTGTATATCCGGACCGTGACTGTGTGCGTGTGTGTGTGTGTGTGTTTGTGTGTGTGTGTGTGTGTGTGTTCGTGTGTGTGTGTGTGTGTGTGTGTGTGTGTGTGTGTGTGTGTGTGTGTGTGTGTGTGTGTGTGTGTGTGTGTGTGTGTGTGTGTGTGTGTGTGTGTGTGTGTGTGTGTGTGTGTGTGTGTGTGTGTGTGTGTGTGTGTGTGTGTGTGTGTGTGTGTGTGTGTGTGTGTGTGTGTGTGTGTGTGTGTGTGTGTGTGTGTGTGTGTGTGTGTGTGTGTGTGTGTGTGTGTGTGTGTGTGTGTGTGTGTGTAGGCAGCTGCAGTGGACCTGCTGGTGCCCGGAGTGGGAGAGTTGTGTGGCGGCTCGCTGAGGGAGGAAAGGCTAGGTCTGCTCACTACAAGACTGGAAGAGTAAGAACACCGGAAGCCCTGTGTTAATATATCTAGGTTCAGTTTTTTTTTTTTTTTAACCTTTATTTATACAGGTATATCCCATTGAGTCCGAAGACTCTTTTGCAAGGGACACCTGTTTCCCTTTCCCACGTTACCATTCACACACACATTCATACACCGATAGCAGGCTAACTATCGACATTCACACAGGTTCAGGTTACTTTATTTGTACCTGTAAGTCATAGGTAGACTTGTTTCGCAGTTTAAAAGTGAGCTTCCGTTACACAGTTTCAGACATCACATACACACAAACACAAATGGGACAGTGACATAGGTACCACAATTAAAGTTGGTTATCCGCTCTGGTGTACATCTAAATATCTTTATTCTAATATCTGCTTAAACTTGCTCTGAGGAACCTTCTATGTGTACAGTATGTGTATGAAACAGTCTAATTTTTCCTGTGGTGATCATAATATATGCTATATCATATATGTAACAGCAAACGAGTAAAAATAATGATTTATTTATATAGTTGTTATTGTTATTGTATGCCTTTTCTCGAGTACGATTGCCCGGGAACTTAGACAAAACGATTTACGGCAAACGGACCGGAACATCCTGTGTTTATGAACGCTACTAAATCAAGTTTATTATGATTGTCATTTGCACAGAGATTGATGGTATTTGAAAATGATGATAGAAAATGTATTGTTTGTCTCTAAGTTTATGTCTACCAAAAGTTTTTGTATTGATTCTCATATTTTTACAGGGCCGGATTAGCAGACACCTATAGCTGGTAAATAATAAAATATATAATCACATTAGAATACATTTTAAAATGAATATACCTACAAACAAAAAGAGTTGTAATGACTGTTTGATGTTTATTTTTTTACAGGTATCTGGATCTGAGGCGTTTTGGCTCTGTCCCTCACGGCGGCTTCGGAATGGGCTTTGAGCGATACCTGCAATGCATTCTGGGAGTTGACAACATTAAAGATGTGATTCCTTTCCCTAGATTTTCCAATTCTTGTCTTCTGTAAAATAACGTTCAAATCTAGTAGATTTTTTTTTAGCCTGTCTGTCTAAAACAATAAATAAATATTCAACTCAAAAAATGTTGTCCTTGGTATTCGTTTCTTGGGCTTGAAGGTGAGACGCTGCAGATATTAAAAATAGTTTTTTTTCAAGCACTGGTCAATTTTTGAGAGTTCTTGCTTCTTCGCTTCCATAACTTGCCTTCTAATATTACTGTATCAAAATAAAATCTGTTCTGTAAAAAATTTGGACACTTATATGTTGTTAAAATGAGATAAGAATTTTAACTCTGGCTTCATCAAACATATATATTTCAGTTTTTGAAGCATGTGTAAATGTACGAATAATAAGTTTGATAATATTGCCAAATGTTCAAATTTATATAAACATTTATGAAAAGAGTATATACAAATTCCTATTGTCTTAACGTAAGTAATCGACTGGCAAAGTTCCATGATGATATATATCATAGCTATGCTTAAAATGTATCTTCACCATTAGTATTAGAGATATATTCTCTCATCAGTTATGCTTGATTTTACTACAGCCTCTTATGATAAGGAAATTCATTCATGCACTGTTAATGTATTTCCTTGCTTCTCATGGTTTAGTTACATAAAATCTATGTTGCTTTAACCTTATCAACTTCCATATTTATCAGCGATTGGTTTTTCGTGAAGTCAGGTTTTTCAACACCTGATGGCGCTGTTTCCCACCAAATTGAAAACATATTTTTACTAAGCAGCTGATGACTCCACTAATTTGATCTGTATTTCAAAGCACAGAATACATTTTAAATAAATCTCCATGTGTTTGCTGAAATTCATACTTATCTCTTTGGTGGGGCATGTAGGCTTTAAAAACATCACAAGTTTGACCCAGTTGCGTTTCCGTATTAGACTTAAACCGCATAACTTTAAAACATGCTTGGTGTGAACGCCGACAGTAATATTATACATCGATTGGTTCCTCCATTATTTAATAGTCCATTTGGGTTGATTTTTAAAGATACTTTTTTGAGGGCTGGGCCAGTATTCCCAATCCCATCCTGTCCGTCCATCTCGCCAAGCGGCCCATCCCATATCTTTGCTAGGTGGGCGGGGTGTGAGTTGAGGGGAAAAACAAACTGCAGACAGACACCCCCACGGTACTTCCTCACCCGGGCTCCATACACACACACACAGCTGCATCACTTTGACTCACTACACCAACCACGGCTCGAGCTCTGTGCGTAAAACAAATTTGAACCCAGTTCCAAATTGGAATTTTTACGCACCGAACGCACCATTTTGGAACGACCGAACCGGACAACATTCTCCGAACCAACCAAGAAGAAGTACTACTTTGATTTTGATTTTGATTTTTCTAAATGGGGGGATCATCACACTGCATTATCAGTGGGAGCCCGGTGGTACACACAGCAGCGGCAGCAGCGCTACTTTGAACAGAAGAATACAGCGCTCTGGATATTGCCGTCATGTACTATAGTTAGTTGACAGACAGGCCGGTTCATTTGTAAGAGCGAGAGAGACTGACTGACTGACTGCACCAAGACACAATCATGAGCGGCGGGGAGATCCTCTTCCAGGGCTGGCTTCGGAAGTCACCACCGGAGAAAAAGCTGCGGAGATATGTAAGTGAATTATTTTTACACTTTTTTTTAGTTTTTTCTCTATACGAGTGTTTATGTTGCGTGAGTAATAGATCTAGTAGGCTATCTATCTCTCTCTGTGTGTCAATGTATCGCCCTTTGTTTCGTTCATTTTCATCTAGAGATAGCTCTATGCATGTGGGGGGCAAACTTGGGATATTTAAAGTCCAGTTGTGTGTAGGCTAGCAGGTGCATCCCACAACAAGGCAAGAAGACCACTCCTCTTTCTGCTCGGGACGCGCCACACATGCTAGTATGGATTCTCATTCTGAAATAGTCTCAATCCAATATTATAAATCCTTGTTTGATACGAAAATGCAGTTGCAAGCTGTGTATAGCCTATGGAAGGAAGGCCACCCTCCCGTTGGCTCCTATGACAACATAGAGATATGGTTGCTAAGCTTGTGTAATACCTGACAGCTGTCTATATTTGATAAATAGCTCTCACACACAAACAAACACTAAACTGCCATTTGTCTTTATCCGATCACGATGAGGTAATGTCTAATCAGGTATTGATGCGTGACAAGTTTGTAGTTTTGTTTATTGCAAAGCATTTGGATGTGCCTTGATATTAGGGCTGCACGATATCAATAACACATGCGATATGCGATAACAACATTGTTGAATATTGCGATGGCGATATCGCCTGGATGATAAAACAAATACTTAAATATAGGCTACAGACAGTGTTTATGTGTTTTTGCTTTGAGACAGCTAACATAGACACCATACAATAAATAGCCTATTTGCATGTTATTTACCCCTAGGCCTGGTGTTAACTGTAAACACTTTGCTTCTGCCATCTCCACCTCCTCCCCCCTTCCTGCAAACCCAACTCCGTTGTGATTGGTTACCTTGCGAAGGGAAGTCGTGATTCTAAATGTCTGCAATGAATTTGCCCGGGCGGGACGCGAACGCGGGTCTATTGCTTCGTAAACGATCTCTCTACCGGCTGAGCTAGGCAAGCACTGGTCTAGTGTTGTCACCCCCTGCTATATATAGCAACCTGGGAGCTTGCCTGACCATATATGGCAAAAATATCTGGGTGACACACACATACCGGAAATTTGAACAAGTTCGGCTCGACTGGCTGCCATAGTTTTTAGTGCTCTGCACAGCCACCCCAGACGGTCAGCAGGGAATACGTCAAAATGCATGTACGTAATTACTTGATACTCTAGTATGGTTAAACATGACTATAAATCATTATAACAACGTTTATAGGTCATAAAAGTCGAAAAGTATCATAGGTCCTCTTTAAGCTAAGCTATGCATTACGGGATGGGGTAGACAATCTACTTCCTGTAGTTTCTTTCTGTAGTTTTTCCCACATGGAAATTCTGACCAATCGTAGAGCAGTTTAGGAACTATGTTATTTCTCCTGCCCCCCAGACACATCTGACCAATGAGTGAAGAGAACATTATCACGTGGCTCATGATGCTGACTTTTGATTCTTAAATGTTCTTAATAACCAACTGATTTAAACCAGAGGAAATTATTCAAAGGATAAGTGTGAAATGGATCCTAACAAGTTCTAAAATGGAACAATGTATCGTTCTCACATCTGGTGCGAACCAAGGAAGCAAACTACTGTACAAGCTAACTATCTGGTGTGAAACTGGCCTGAGTCTGATCCAGTTGTTGGGTTCAGTGGTCTTCAAGACGTTGGCATCGTTACATAACACCTCATGTTATCCAAGATCTATATTTGTTCATGTACTGTTGTTGAATGAGTTTACAATGAGATATCTTTTAAAATTATTGTTTTATAATGACTGAATACAATAACTTCTACTTACTACATCCATGTGTTTTACCAACTCAGCCACAAGGGTCTACATAGGGGGCTTCATCTGATTGGCCAATTACATCGACATACAGATCTTGAATGGATGGAACACGGGATAGGCCACCATTTATTTTCGTTCAAGCATTCTTCGCGATCCATATATAACACTCGCGATTATGATATATCGTGTAAATGCAACGTAACTTGATAAGGCTTGATGAAGCTTTTCTAAGCCAAAGCTGATGGCTTGCTGGTTGCCGGGCTGCAAGTCAGATAATAGGATTTATTGAGGGGCCGATAGAAAAGCATGAGCCAATCTCCTCTAAATACAGCTGTCTGCTGTTTACGTACGGTGTTGCATTACCGGGGGCCTTGGTCTCCATGTTCCAACCAGCTGACTGTGCCATGATGTCATCCACACTGTTTCATTTGGAGAAATCCATCCTAGAATGTCTTCAACATGCAACACACACACACACCGACCCACATATACACACACACACACACACACACACATAGACACACGTATACACATACTGTAGACACACACACACACACAGACGCACACACATATTCACCGACACAGAGACACACACACACACACACACACACCAGACACACGTATACACATACTGTAGACACACACACAAACACACACACCGACGCACACACAGATTCACCTACACAGAGACAAACACACACACACACACAACCCCATCCTGTCATGTCCTCATTGTCTTCCACTTAAAGCTAGTGTTTACACAGGGACCACCGTGGTCAGTTTGGAACGGCAGCTGCAATGGTACAGAGGAAAAAACCTGCTTAGTTCATAGCAGTTACTGTATAAACAATAAGATTGGGAAAAAAACTCACACACAAAAGGCATAATAGACCTCACACAAGTGGACAAAGTAGTCATCCCTA